>NC_089729.1:15448963-15748963 GCF_035083965.1 Branchiostoma lanceolatum
TCGAGGCTCTGCGTAGGAGAATCTGTGACAGGGGCATTATGCCGGCCATACCTTCCCGCTGCGTGAGATGAGGCCGTTGTATGGTGTTCTGAGAGTGTTCCCGCGGCTGGTCGGCGTGTCGGGAGAGGAGACCGGCTCGTCCTCGGTGTAGAACAGTGGCTCGAAGTGGTCGTGCAGATTCGGAACGGAGTAACGCTGTCTGTCCAGACTGTGCTCCTTCGCCAAGAACCTGTCACAAAACAAAAAAGGGAAAACCTCAACCGTTAAATATTCAAAGTCGTTTTATTCACCTATGGCATTTCCCACTAGAAAAAATACCGAAACTATAATGATTAGCCCCGGTCGATTTTAACACTATTTTAAAGACTTATGCTAGCCCTTATATTGTATTAGTAATTAGGATGTCAAGTTTTATTCTATACCTCTATTTTGTATAAGGCAATAGACGTATAGCAGATAATTGAAGCCAAACAATTAGATGACCTTTCACCGCCTATTCTGGAACATTTCTGGGACAATTTCCTTCCTAGAATATCATGTATATTTTTTGTTACTTCCCTGTAATGAAACCGTAGGTATATCAGAGCTAAAGAAAATGAGGAATGATGCCTTGTTTTTGCCGACGCCTAAGGGGCCCGCCCTAAAACGACATGGTCGCCGTATCGCTTGTTTTTTGTCAACTAAAATTTATTAAAGCATTATTTCATTTTCATTTGTATTGCTTGTACATGTCATGCAGATAAAGATCGAGGCATCTTATTTCCATTTGTTCTATGTCTGTTTGTTTGTTTTGTTATTGTTGTTGTTTGTGAAAGAGTTGTTTTGTTTATCCCACCTTGTTGATCGCTGGTGTGAGCAGACCAGGCTGGTCTCCACGTCCATTTCACGATGGTTCTTGTGTCCGATAAGCCAGTAGGTCTTCATCTTTCCTTTTCCCTAAAACATCAAAACGACTATCATCATCAGTAAATACAAAGAGGTTGGAAAATCACTGGATAACAACGTTTTTTTCCACAACCAGGATCTATATAGAATCAGCAGCGATGTTTCGGTGAATCGTCTGTCACCTTCCTAAGGGTAATACTGACTGGTGCTATTCCACATGTGCACTGCAGCTAGGTGTCGCTGCTAACATACGGTCCCAAACGTAAAAGCCTTAACTTGCCAGACTTGTTTTTTTAATGGAAGATGAAAGGAGGTCATTTTTCTGTAATGTTTGGGTTCTGTTCTATGTAGTGGATGATTAGATCATATTGATATTTTCAAGTTTTAGCGTACTGAAACCGCTGCATTACCTTAATGTCGACCTCCCCTCTTGGCTGCATGATGAAACAGTCTTTCTTTCTCAGCGCCGTATATGTTTCTTGGCTCACTTGGATTTTCTGCGCTGTTAGAAAAATTGAAACACAAATCTGTTTTTGTCACCGACTTATGATATTGAACAAAAACTTGACTCAATTTCTATATCGCTGATATGTCTAAGTGCATAAATGACAAAACAAGTTTAGGAGTGCGAATAGGAATACCATGTGGACAATTGGGTTGGCAGTTGTGTGCAACTCTCGGGGGAGGGGATGTGTGCTGACGTCATCACATTTCGTGTACATCGGAGTCTACGTCACCAACACGTGACCTGTGGAAGCGCTTGTGGGGAACAGACATGTTCACAAACGTAAACACGACGGGACAATCAACGGTATACAAAACATGGCTGCAGGTAGAGTAAAAGTCGACAGATGTCGCTTTTAAACGGTTTCCGTACGTAGACTGGACGACTCCATTCTTGAAGCTGTGTTGATGGTGTCGCCGAACAGACAGTAGCGCGGCATTTTCACCCCCACCACTGCGGCCACCGCAGGGCCTGAGGAATATCCATGAAAAACGTCAAATCACTCTTTCTCCATATTTTATACAGCAAAAGTGATTTACCAGGAATACCATTAAACTTCATTATGTATATCAGATGAATAGTGAAATGGAATAGAAACACACACCCTGTCCTTCAAAGTAGGTATGATTTTCTTAAGCATTTCTTTTAATCGGTTCAGATATGTCGAATTTGTTATCAAATAAAGCTCATGATAATAAAAAAAAATTATGAAAATCATATATATGATTTTTATGTTCTCGTTTTGTGAATATTATTTCATAGCATTTTAAGTCATAGCCGCTTTTATATATATGCATATATTCATCTGAAGCACAGCCATTAGGCACCCATATGAGTAATGAGGCTGTTATAGTGTCTTTTAGTATGTTATATTCTGAAGGCAAAAAAATGATAACAGTACGTGTCTCTGTGCACGTGCGTTTTACATCTTACACCTATCCTGTAAAAACAAAAGGAGTGGTGCTATCTTGACAATTGTTTGAAAGGATATTACATAAATGCTAATATAATCACAATACGCGTAGATCAGCGGGTTTATACTCCACGCTTAAACGAATGGCGTCAGCGTCGCCTTGGTACACGCGTCAACAGCCTTCCGGTGTGATGTCTAATGAGGTCCTTGATGTCGTTACATCCTGTGCCTGTAGGGCGCGGCGCGCTGTTGTAGACGTGAAGTGCGCCTTCGCGGTACGCTCCCGGCTTGGGTTGTTCTGACAAAGAGCTTTAACTTACTACGAGCCGGAGAGGATTGTAGGGACAGATTAAACCCCTATCTCACTGAAGCTGCGGCGCGTTGGTAGCCTCGCTGCATCCTAAATTGGATTTGTGTTACCCTTGCCCTCATGATGTGAATATCATATAAAACGTACAGGTATGACTAAAAAGACAACAAAACTCACAAGGCGTGAATAACCCGATTCTTATCGATGAAACTCGTTGAGCACGCTGTCTGATCGCTCGATCGCCGCGATGTCGCCAACGTACTGCGGGTCCAGTGAGATAGGGGCTTTATCATCATACTGGTTATACATTTAAAGATATTTGTGCTTTATTATATTTTGAAGTTGCGTTTTGATATTCTGAGCATGAAAAGGTCCATGCGTATGCTGTTTTTCATTTTGCGGTAAGTTGTTGAGGACATGATACCCTGTATGTTTTCAGGGTACGCCCCGGGCTTCAGTTTCATTAGACAAAAAAGACAGGTTTTAGGGTACGAGCCAGAGATCTAAGGGCCCTGTCACACGTGTGCGTATATTCAAGTGCGCGTGAGTTGCGCATTAACATTTTTTTGGTTTAAGTAAGGTTTGCGGGGAAGAAATTGCTTTCTACTTTGACCCACCGTTGTGCAGCCTAGTGATCGAAAATAAGAAATGACTTATTCGGCTGCAAACTTATTATATAATAACCTAAACCAAAAACATGTTAATACGCAACTCATGCGGGCTTGCATATACCCACAAGTGTGACAGGGGCTCTAAGGATCGTGATTAAGGTGTGGGTTGTGCCTGTAAAATATCTGCGGTCAGTCCGTGCATATATTTTTTGTCTTCGAATGGTTTCTGCATTTTTATGTCTTTGAGTTTATAATTGTATTCCTTATTTGTATTTGTTTTTCACAAAACCCCGTTCCCCGCCACTCACTGCCTCTAGCTCTACCTCCAACGTGCCTTAGAACTTTTCCTTTGCTGCTGCGCCGTTTTTATCTTTTTTAATCAAAGCAAAGGTCGCTTATTAATCCCACGTCGTGTCCAGTAACAAGAGTCAGATATCGTGTAACAAACACCTGCTGGTACCTTTTAACTAATTTCGATCACTACGGAAACGGACATATTGCCCTTGGCAGTTTCGTCTCCTTTCAAAGATTTTCTCTCCTTTAAGTGAAGAGATACGTGCGCCTACGTGAATGTATGAAATATCATAAGGAAACTCATTCAGCAATAAAGGATTTCATGATTTTGATCTAATTTGAGTAATATGAGGAGACAAAAATGATGCACTGGGTATGCTATACGAGCACACATAAAGAGCATATCACTTGTACAGTCTGTACTATCGTTGGCACAAAATTGTATGCTTATTCACATGGACATTTGAGGCCTCCCCTCTAAGATTTTCTTTCCTTTAAGTAAAGAGTAAAGAGATATGTGCAGCCTACGTGAATGTATGAAATGTTATGGGGAAACACATTCAGTAATCAAAAGGTATTCACAATTTTGATCTAATTTGAGTAATAAGAGGAGACAAAAATGATGCCTTTGGTTTGCAATACGAGCACACATAAAGAGCGTATCACTTGTACAACCGTTGTTACAGAATTACTTTTGATAATACATACTGTTGTATATGCTTATTTGCAGGGAACACTGGAAAATTCGAAGAAATTCTCAAAAATAAATTTTTGCATGGTTGAATGCATGGTTATGTAGACTGGCAAAAGACATCGACGGAAAAGATTAGAACGATTAATTCAATTAGAATCAATGATTTTACAGTATTTAGCGTTTCCAGTTGCAGGCTGTTTCAGACTGTTTCTAATGATGATAAATGCACAGCACGTAAGTCTGCATGGCAGCCCGTCCAATGAGCGACAAGTTGCGGGAGGCTAAAAATATCGCAAAGCTGCGAAGTGTTTATCTTATTAGGATATTTACTATGGCCTCGTGTTGTGGTAAGTTTGCTTGACAGTCCCAAGAATTCTGTTCACCCCGATAGCCAAAATGAGAAACGTTAACAGAAAGTTTTGATGCCGTTTTTCGATTATGTCAAGCGTTCGTAATGTAATTTCATTTTCATTGACCAGTCATATCTTTGTAGAACCAGATTGCAGATAACATTGTCAATCTCCCAGTTCCCATAGTCGCTAACATAGACTTTTTACGGACCCCGATGCATGTACTGGTACGCAGGGCACTATGGGCAGCGCAGAAGGAAAAAGTCAAATGCACTGGATGGGGTTTGGGCCCTACGACTTTTTTGATAGGGGCGTTTTATTCACCCAACCTGGGTTTTATGTGCCAGGGTTGACTCCCCAGGACTTCTATACAGACTGTCTTCCCTGAGTTTCTATTCAGGGTTTTCCTTCCCTGTGATTTCGATTTTGCATATATCGATTCTCGGTTTGGTACATATTCAATATCGAAATCATTATAAATATTTTACAAATGTTACAAGAATAAGTACATTCTACTAGACCCATTTGCAGACTGAGAAAAGTATAACAAAATTGCCCATTATTTTTTTTTTCATAGGAATTGGCGGGCAGTCCCTGTGCTACCAAAAGTGCCCCGCGCTTCCCAACATGCAACGCGATCCGTCTGGATTTCAAAATTGTTTTAAAAAAGTGAATATCTGTGGGCCCCACCGGTATGTATTCCAATGCGCAGGCGCAGCCTCTTGTTGGGCGAGTGTGGGATGGTGACCTCATCAATGGCGACCAGCAGGTCCAGCGCCATGATGGCGATCTGCTCGGCGTGACGGTCTGCGTTCCGCTCGGGGACGCCGCTCGCCACCATGTACCTGCAACGAGACATGGATTATGCAAATTAGAGTCTCTTTTGCATAAGGGAGGAGAAATATTATAATAGCATTTTTTCAATATGAGACTTGAACTTATTTTGGTAATGAATATCATTAACTGACATAATATATGCAAATTAGGACGTTATTTGTAAAGGTTAGCATCATTTTGCGAAGGTATAAAATCGTGAAGTTCTAGTGGACCTGGTGTGAAATAGTCGGCAACTAATTTTTCAATAATATGAATCCTTTTAGTTTTTTTATGATACTGTCGTACATTTGTAATAAAAACGTTGCTTTTTAAACGTTTCATCCCCCCTCAAAAGGAATCATGACATGCTAGGACATATCGTTGACCGGTCAGTGACATGGCACTACCGTTTCAAATGACAACGAGACGAAAATGCGACACTGCGAGTTCTCACGAGAGTTGGCACGAGATTTGCTGCGTGATTACGTACCCGTCCCCGATGGTCTCGACCTTGTAGACGTCGTACAGCTGGATGCGGATGTCGAAACAGACGTACAGAGAGTTGAGGATCTCCACCACTTGCATGGGCGTGCAGGACGCCGCGATGTTCGTGAAACCAACAATGTCCGAGAAGAACACTGTCACCTGAGAAGAAATCGTCATAATTGTGCGTTGGTGAATTTTAGTATGTTGCTACTTTTGTAGTAACAATACTTAAAAATGGTTGCATCAAAAGATGGCTTGGGTTTATGCCCTATCTGCAAATACAGACCTATCCTGTAGCTCAGCCCATCTCTGTCAAAACGCAGAAATGTATAATAAAGATATAAAAATGCAACTTTTTGATGAACGTGCAGTCTCTCTCTCATTGGTCGTACGGCTCATGGTCATGATAACATTGGTTGAACTGATAATTGTGATAGACAGTCGAGTAGACGTTCAGTCTTCAAACGAAGGCATGGATATTGCTGGAAATCGTTTGTCAATTCCGAGCGATCCCTTCCAGAATTTAAAAATAAAAAGACAAACAGCAGAATGAATACCTCGACGGGAAGTGAAAAATCAATATCCAGTTGCATATGATTATCATTTTTCAGTCAAAGTTGCACAATGTCTTCCAAATACATAGAAATGCAAGTAATAAAACACCAAAATCGCCCTTTGAATTCTTTAAACTAATCAGCTACATTTGGCAACAAAACAACACGGTAAGATATATTTGCTCAAATTGATCGCTACCTGATCGTAGCTCTCTGCTTCGACCGGCTGACGCTTCTTGAGTTGATCAGCGATTATGGGCGGTAACATTTCGTGCAGCAGCCGGTCGGTCAGCTTCTTCTCCTTGCGCAGTTCCTAGGTACAGTAAACAAACAAACAAGCAAACAAAGAAACGTTATGACAAGTTGCTTTTTTGAGTACGTAAAATGCAGTGCAAACAAAATGGCAGAGCATATTAACACATCAAGTCAGTATTGTTTTTACAGTTGATGGAAACTGCAACGTGCGGCCCTGTAGCAAAGCGCAAAATTCTCGAAATTAAACTTATCATTATTAATGAATAACTGTGACAAAAACAGTTCCACATATTTTTGGCGACACCTCAGAGGTGGTGACTCCTTTGTAGAGTTGGATATATTTTCTTCAATTCAATTTTGTTTCTAGAAAACGCTCGAGTCTTTAAATGATTAGATAGTAACAACCAACCAGGTCATTTCGTTACATTGTCAGATCGCTACAGTTCGTTTTGCTACATAGCAAGTCGTTTCGCTACATTGCGTTTGGCTACATGTAGCTATGTAGCGAGACGACTTCTGTCATATAGCTAAACGATTTCTGCCATGTTGCGAAACGACTTCTACCATGTAGAGAACCATCGACGATATAGCGAAAGGACCAATCGCTCAACAGAGACTTAATTACCTCTGTTCTCTGCTCTAACATGGCGGCGAAGTTTTTGACCCAAACGATCATCTTGTGGACCAGCGACACCACGCTGAAGAAACAGAGCACGACTACAACAGACAGGGAGGTCTGCAGCGCCAGGGTCCGGTACAGGTGGGTCATCTGGTGGGACACCTCCGCCGTGGTGAAGTCTGACAGGTACACCTGGCAACTGCGCAGACTGCGGGGGTAAGACGGAGATATTTAATGCTTCTAGATGGGTAGTTTCAAGGCATTGTAGATATATTTTCAACCTTGTGCTTCATTCCTGTCTCGTATGTCTGGACAAATAAATAAACTGCAACAGTTTGTGACAAATGAGAGTAGCAGCTTCGGTGCATTTCTTAGTCTGTTGTACTGTAGTCTATAGCTGTCCCTGGTTCTGAAAACACAGTGCCTCCCACTGAACACTACCCAAAGGAAAGCACCAGTGGTTCAGCACCAAGGACAGGCACATCACCGTAGTTTTTGTTTCAACCTAAATTTCCCCTTGCCAGCATCAGACCTTATTCAAATCCACAAAACATATCATTCCAAGTAGTCATCTTGGCCCTACCACAGGCAATTATTCGAAATTAATTTTGACCAAAATCGCCCAGCAAATCCTAAGCCAAATTGGCTGTTGTCATTTTTTTTTTTAAAGAAAAAAGAAATATGCTTGTCGGAGTATGTACTTTGCACTAGAAAAGTTGCCTTGGTAGTTTATCACCGAATCAAGATAAATTTAAATCAGGAAGGATGCGTACCTCTGGACGAACTCTGTGATGTTTTCGTACCACGTGACGGACTCGTTAAAACTCGGAGTGACGGGCCGATTCTGCCCGAGCGCCTCCCACCACGTGGTCGTCCCCGCCCCCCGCAGCAGCTCCAAACCCAGCCCGAACTCCTCGCTACAGCGCATGCCCGTACCCTGAGAGAAACGTTGGCTAGACGCCAGAAACTCGTTGCTGTGGAGATAACATCAAAAGGGATGAGGAAGGAGTACTAGTAGTTTAAAATATAACAGAGCTTGCAATTGATAGAAAAGAGTAAGTGGCGTCGAAAGGAATTGCCAAGTGGCTAAGCTAGCGGACGCGAGATCGACAGGTCCCAGGTTCGATTCCCGGCGTACCTGGCAAGACGTTGTGTCTTTAGCTTGGGAAAGATTTATACGACTTTTCTCAAACCACAGTGACTGTAAGAATAGGTACATGATTTCGGTTGGGGAGGTAACAGACGGTGAAAGGAAAAGAATGATCCCTGCCTTCCAATACCGTGCCCTAGACACAGTGGATAACAACCCATTGACACTACGGCCTCAAAAGACCATGGGGCTACCTACAAACTTTTTTTAGTACAGCCACAACAACCTATCTTTATGCTGATTACATCCAAATGCGATAAAAGTATGCAATTGCAATGATAGATAATCTTGTTTAACTCCATTCCTATCTGCTCCTGCTCTAAGATTTTATGTATTAGTGAACCGCACGATTATATGTGGTTTGATTTGATTTGATTTGATTGTAAGTTGATTGATTTATTGCCGTTAAATCAGAATTCCAGACAGAAGTTGATTTGATGCAAATCACGGGTTTGTTCCCCAGATGGAGAACGCGAAACAACGTACTAAGTCTGAATAAAAAGACTCTTTTTACACAACCAAGAGATCTATTCCACCGACGTTTCGGTGACCATCGATATCTGTCACCTTCTTCAGGGCAATTCTGACTGGTTCACATGTACTATTCACGATGAAACTATTCACGAACGTCCTAAGTCTGTGGGCGTCCTAACCTGTGATAGTCCGAGTGGGACATCAGCATGAAGAGAGTGTCGGGCAGCCCGCCCTGTGAGTAGTACTGGCCGCCCCAGATCCGCACTCTGTCGGCGTGGTCAGCGGCCACCAGTAGGTCAACGTACGCCATCAGGATCTGTACAGCACGGATACCACACGTATACCTTTAGTACATGTACAAGCTATACGCATAGTTGGAAGCTAGCAGCATGTCCATACATTCATATGTCAACACGATACATGTACGTATAAAAGACCGACGATGTGGAGAATTAGTTTTGAAGATCTTCTGATAAACAAATCAGTTAAAGGTACGTTTTGCTTATCCAAGCTCTGTGTGAAGCTTTGGCGAAAAAATAGTCATTCCGTAGTTGACGATAGTAAGATATTGATGATATTATATATATGTATACAGTATATTATCAATAGTAAGGCTTTACAAGCCAGGTTGAAGAACGAATCGAAATATTCTAACACTTTAATTTGGAGTTGACAACACTAAAAGATGCTCATACCCCGTAGTAGTATGTAGTTTCCTGTTAACTAGAATAAAATGCTGCCAAATCTGTTGTGATGATGAAGGCCCCACCTGCCAGACGTTGTTACGATCCTCTGATCTCACGCTTTTCTCTACCCACAGGATGAGGCGGGAGATGGCCTGTGTGTAGAAGGTCATCATCTCCGCACACGTGCCGCCGGTCTCGATCTTGGTGCGGTGCAGGTTGAGCTGGCGCAGGAAGTTCTCGCGAGAGTGGAAGGCGCTGGACGGGGGGATGTGTTCGATATACTTGTCCGGCCAGCCGAGGATTTCTACAGGGTCAAATGGTGCATCAGTTATATGCAACGACTGTAATCTTGATTTCTACTCTTTCCATACACAAACGATGCGTAAACACAACTCTCGCGAGCTTTGGTAATATCTCGCGAGAGTTGGGCTGCCATCTTGATCCACTGATTAACTTGAGTATTTAGAAGTAGCTATAGGTTTTAGGAGATTGGGTTTTAGATCGTTGACAGATGATATAGATCATTCACGTTCTTCCCACCTGTAATATCAGTGTCGGTGGCTTCAAACGCTTCATAAACTCGACTCAGCACGAGTCCAATGTCCTGGTCGCTGTGCCGTTGCTTGGAGACGATGAGTAGTGCCGTGAGGCCTCTCTCCTCTATCAGGCTATATATGGCGTGCATTACCTGGGTGGGGAGGGGGGCATTAGAACGAGTGAAAATACATTCAGCATAGGGCATATGCAAGTGCAAAGCAGCATACCTTTTATATTTTTTCCGTCGGCAGTATTTTTTTTATTACACTTCCTTTACAAGTGTTAAAAATAACACTGGGCTTGACGACACCATTCACAAGACAAGCTTTTATGCATTACAGATGCGCTATGTAAGCTATAACAAAAAGAGATTTCCTGACTCATGCTCTAACTTCTTAGAAAGTAAGTTCCTGGATCACATTATTACTTTCTGTTACCTTTTGTCTTAAATGTTATTCTAACAAGTCATATTACTCTTTGAGAAAGAGGGGGGGGGGGCAGAGACTGACAGAGATAAAGGCCGGTTGATGACAGATGAAGGTCGTCTGCTGAAGGTTGTTCTAAATGTTTCATTATGTACAATAATGGTAATTTTGTGCTAATATGTTTTATCCAAAGTAGCTTAGAGTCCTTGACGAACCCATTCTATCTCTGCCCAAGAAATCTTCAATAGCACATGGCCTACGTGGCTGGCACCACGAGAAGAAAACAGCTGTTCCCCTTTTAGTCATTTTTGAAGAGGACCCAGCTTTACTGATCATTTATTTGAGCTAACAACACCACTGCTATCTAGGTCGCTTCTGACGCACGGTAAGGAGAAATCTTTGCCTTCAAGGAGAAACACGTGCCCGCTAATTGAGCTGTGCAATCATTTTTTCTGACCCATTTATAAGGTTTCAGGTATAATTAAGGTAAAACTATTTCAGTTCTAAAGTCTCCAGGGACTATATGACTATTCTAAAAAAATCAAAATACAAAAAATGTCGCACTTTAGTTTTGCATTTTTCTGACCCATCTATGAATTCTTATCCATAATCAGGGTAAAAATATTTCAAATTCTTAAGTCTCCGAGGAATATATGACTATTCTACCTTAGTATGGCATTTGTCTGACCCATCTATAAAGTCTCACACGCAATCAGGGTAAAATATTTCTAATTCTCAAGTATCCGGGGGAAAAATATATTACTATTCTAAAAAATTTAAAAAAATACCAAAAATATCGTACCTTAGTTTTGCATTTTTCTGGCTCGTCTATAAAATCTCAGACATACTGAAGGTAAACATAGTACACATTTTAAAGTTTCCGGGGAATTTATGACGATTCCAACAAAAAAAACTTTACAAAAAATGTCGTACCTTAGTTCGCCATTCCGTGCGTTCGTGTATTTGAGAAGTGAGATAGACCATCTCTACAGTACTCTTCAGGTATAACACCACCAGTACCAGGATACCCACCGATCCCAGTAAACACACCAGGGAGATCAGGATTACCTGTGAAACAGATAGTGTCAGTTGAAAAGATGGAAGCTTATTTGTCTGTTTTTTTTTTGTCTGTTTGTTTGTTCATTAGATAAACTGCTGTAAGCATTAGCACCAGGGCTAGGAAGAGTGTTCACAGTGATCGCAGTTGGAAAATAATCGGCTAATTTTGCAAGGCTGTTGTGTTGTTATCTAATGTTAATTGCTTTGACGTACACGTATCGGTAGGCATATATTATGCAAATCAGAATCTCATTTGCATAATCTGTAAGAAAATGCTAGAATAGCCTTCTTCCTAAAGATTAGATTTTCCTACGATGGACAAATTCAATTTTTTGTGTGGAGAAGATGACCGACTGCAATGATGAATGCAAATGTGGACCTTATTTGCATTATCATTGAAAAACATTCATGATGTGTCAGTCGTGAAGGTTAACATCATTTGGTGAAGGTATGAAGTCGTGGAACTCTAGTGTATTTTGCGGCAGCTGTTACATTCACCGTAGTGTTTCCATCGCCGGCTCTTTCCTCACTCATAACGCAAAAATAAACCTCTTCACTTAGCGTAGGTTAGGTATAACATCGCAGCCAGTCCGGATGCTCTCAACGAATCTGTAATAATTAGAGATACATGTGGATATAGCAAATCCACTAGTTCTCAACTTCTTATCTCAGTAAATCAGATCACAGTCAAGACGCTT
The DNA here is from genome assembly GCF_035083965.1 of Branchiostoma lanceolatum. Taxonomy (NCBI): domain Eukaryota; kingdom Metazoa; phylum Chordata; class Leptocardii; order Amphioxiformes; family Branchiostomatidae; genus Branchiostoma; species Branchiostoma lanceolatum. Next base: position 15,461,285 of record NC_089729.1, read on the forward strand.
TCAGTGAGTAGTTGTCACCTCCTTTAGCATAATGGAGGTATAGATATTGTTCCGTGTCCGGTTATTTGTTTGTGTGTGTGTGTGTTTCCGGAGTTATACATTAAGAACCTCTGGATGGATTATGTTGGTATTTGGTATGTGGGTAGGCGTTAGGGTCGGGATGGTCAAAGTATATTTTAGCCCCCCCCTGGTAAGTGTCCTTGGTACTGCAGCAGAACTTCCGATTTTGGTATCCTGGACGTGCTACTGTTTGTACATTTCTGAGAAAATCTTTAAACGCTGAAAACATGTACCCAATTGCTTGCGAAATTTGGCTCTGTAGTTGTACGTTTTATGTTTCAATGGTAAAGTAAAAAGGCAACGACAGAATGTACTAACGAGCATCTCATGTCAAAGCGTGCAATCTTGGTGAAAGCTATGAATGTGAAGTGTGGTACGGCCTTTGTGTGTGTTCAAACTTTTTTGAGCTGTTTTTTGTCAATTTTGTGTGCTAACTGAAACTTAACAAATCAGGTTTAATTCCAAGTGACTACTCTTTCATACATAAATGTGTGTTACATTTTTCATATCAATTTGCTTTTCTTGAAAACCTAAATTGAAAATTAAAAACAATTCTTAGTCATGCACTGGGTCTTATAATAAGAGACTTTTAGTTGATCTGTAAAGTTCAAACAGAAAGACTGGGAATGAAACAACATTCGTGGTTGCAACATATTTGCTTTGATGCCAGATGTTGTTTTTCTGGTTATCTTCAAGTTGGTTTTCATGTGCGCCATATGTTAGTACTTCAATAAACAATACAAATATCACTACCACATGTAGCGCTTGGCGGGAAGTGAATGAACAATGCTGCATACACGACCGACCCACGTACTGTCGTTACACGTGCAGCTCAATGAATTATGACAACAGCATGTGGAAAGTACGTTGGAGAATGGCGTTGGTAGCTGCTAAATAAAGTCAGGAATAATTGACACTCACTGTCTGTTTCTTGCGTTACTGACGCAAATGACGGCGTATCTACCATGAGAAGTTCGACGCCTCGTTATGTCTAATAGGCAGGCGTAACTTCAGCCATACACTTTGGCTTTTTTCTTCGAAAGGATCTATAATTTTTGGCTACATCTTTCAGGAGTTTAAGGCAGCTTTCTTAGACCAGGTCAACTAGATAACGTGGAATGCATAAGTCGGCAGTTAACGGACCTTACAGCTATTTTACAGACTTTGTTCAGCGCAAGGTGGGTCGCAAATGACGGCAGCAAACACTGTTTTCTTGTTCCGTTAGAAAGTCAAAAACAAATGTGAAACATCGTAAAAACGTAAAAACGTCAATTTCTAGTCTTATACATGTATGTTGCTAATCTGAATGTCTTATTCAAACGGTACCGGAGGTTACTGAATTGGGCGTCAGCTGGCATAAACAACCACACACATCCTACAACGACAATGTTACGACGTGGCTTTTAGAGAGTCTTGATAGCTTGCTTCATCCGTCAACCGACCATTCTTGGGACTCAGTTATCATGGTTTTCGTTTTGAATGTTCTGTGTGTTTTAAGGCGATGGCCACTTTTAAGGGGGTGGATTCCCACCCTTGGCTATGGTTTCATTCGGCACATCAACCAGTACTTAATATGTTGCGGTGCATTTTTTGTAAAACATAATGTTTTGGAAAAATGTTACAGTAGAAAGCAATGACCGATGATGCCCTATTTTGGCTCTTTTCAAGTCGTAAAGATGGGGATAGCATTTTGCACATTTCAATGACAACGTACCCTTTACAGAGGTGTTTTCGAAGCTGTATTTGATACCGCGTTTCAGAAATCGATTTTTGTTCGATAAAGCAATTTTTACCGTGTGTGTGAGTGGGTAAGTGGCGCTGTGTTGGCGTAACGTAGAAGTTGTTTTGCCTAGAGCCAAGAGGCATAGAGCCCTAGGTTCGGATCCCCTGACATGTCCCGAAGTTGTGCCCTTGGGAAAGGCACTTAACACGAGATTTCTCACTTCACTCAGGTGAAAATGAGTACCTAGTCTCCGTTAGGGACGTCCCTCGGATATGATGTTAAATGGAGGTCCCGTGTTTGAGGCACATCTCGAGCATATAAAAGAACCAAACATTTCTCGAAAACAGTAGGGGGCCATCCCGATGTGATTGGATCAAATAAATCTGTCCGGATGTTCAGCTTGTGGTTATAGTCTTCAGTGCAAACGAGAAGAGTAGGGGTCCTTCTCGGTGTGACTGGATCAAATAAATTATGAATCATCGGATATTCGGCTTGAAGTCTTCAGTATATTATATAAACCTGGTGTGTTACGCCATGACGCGGTTTACCGGGGATGCAATACAAACCTTTTTTTTTTAGATTCAACATTAAAAACAACACATAGTGATACCGTACTCACGCAAAACACGCTTATTTAAGCGTCATCACAAATTTGACAATAGTATGAGTCAGAAGAATCTTACCTGCCGTCTTTTCATCTTTTCGCTAGCGCGTTCAGCCCGGACGATCTTCCGCGACTGTACGGTGTCAGTGTCCATCCGGATGTCTATGGAGCTAGCGCTGGGCCGAGGGGAGATTGTTTGACTCACCTTCGACAAACGAAATAAAGTAAAAATAATAAGTCACTTGCTATGAGGCAAAATTATAAATCTAACTTACTGTAATTCACTTTATCTTCACGGTAGCAGAATTTCACGGTGTACGGAAAAATTGACATTTTCACAGAACTTTAACTTCACGGTGGCGGAAAGTGATTTACAGAATGGATGTGTGAAGGAATCATAAATAATAACAACAGTTTTTTTCACGGTGATGTTAAGTTTACGGTACAGAGGTGACCATGAGAATAGTGAACATAAAGTTACAGTGAAAGAAACAAAAATTACAAAAGGTTTAACCTGAATAACCACTTTTTGCTTTGAAAGTATGAAGAGCTTGTCTCATTTTAGGAATCTCAATGTATGATATCAATACCTTTTTTTTACATTCAATTTCATTTTAATCTTATTTTTTACATACAATCAATATATGTAATACTGTAATACGCTATATTGTTGATTTGTGCATAAATGTATGGCATGACTTAAATATGAATGTCATTTTTTAACTTGGTAACCTGTTGATCATGTAACATATTGATTGTATTTTTCCCAAGGTCAGCCCGTAATAATAGCTACCCACTAGATAGGCAACTTTGGCTATACATGTATGTGTTCAAGGCAAACCAATAAGTTAGAATAAAATGCAAATCATAACAAAACTATATCTCCATTTTTCATGGAGATTAATATTGAGCCTAACAATTTTCAGTGTTTTGATGACAATAAAGAGAAAAAACAACATGAAAAACAAGGAATCCTATGTATCCTTCAGCAGTCATTGGGAAAACAGCGTATGTGTTAAAAATTACCACGCAAAGAAACCGTTTCGGGCTAGATCATTACCCCGTGATTTAAAGTTAAAGAATAAGTTGGTAGATTTACCAACTCAATGGTTCAGGATTGATCCATTTTTATTGCAGAGTGGCATGCGGATGAATACTTTTGAAACGGTTTCCTGGCACGTTTACCAAACACCGTTGAAGACAAAAATCCAATTTCATAATGGCTTCCTTTGCCGTCACACAATTTTCTTCGATTCTTTCAACACCGTAAAAGACACCAATCTCGTCTTAAATTGTTTTGTGTTTCATTCGCGTCATCTACGCACAAATGACATGAAATTTTAAGAAAGATATACTAAAAACCCTTTCGAAAGAGTCCACATAAATGAGGATTTCAAAGCGCATCTTCCCATATGTTAAATTTGTCCAAATATCTAGACGACTCTTGGCGACTGCGATTGCCACCAGTCGTGTACTCCACGGATGATATACGTACAAATCTACCGTAGAAACAAACAAATAAGCAAACAAACAAACAAACAAACAAGCATAAACGACCGCTTGCACGTACCTGTAGTGAGTCTACGGGGACCGCGATGCGACGCGTTGCCCTCTGCATTATCCACTCCATTGTCGAGAGGACCACGATAGATATCTCGAGCCCTTTCGAACAAAATTTGTTGTTCGACAAAATTTCCCCCAGTCACGTATTTACCATTCTTAAGAGCCGTCAGGTTGTAGAAAAACAAGCAGTACAGGGTGCCTGTTAAGTATGAAGATGTTGAGAGAGATTTAGTTCGGCTGAAAACACCATCCTGACTAAGTAACACGACTATGATGGTTCTTAAAAGACTCGGAGTGCGTCTGAGCATGCGCATAAAGGCTGGAAAATTGGTTGTTTTTTCCCCTTTTTGGAAAGGCAATCAACCACACATAAATATATCCAAATGACGTTCCTTATTAATATTCAAGCACTCTTTTGGTCCTACGGTTATTCTTGGATGTATATTGTATATTACAGGAATCGGGAAAACGAGAAAAAAAACGCAGACAAGCAAATTAACAGAAAAGAGGACCATATTCTTGAAACGAATGATACTAGATTTTACAATATACGATAAAGTCGAATAGTACTGTAGTGCGTATACATTTTAGAGAACGGAAAGATCCTAGATATGCATGATACTTCAACCTCAATGAATAATAATTAGAACATATTCTAGATATAAGTCCCTTCCCCTGTATTACTCTCTAAATTAATGACCAGTTTATGAGAGCCCAATATATCAACAAAAAAGAGGACCATGTTCTTGAAATGAATGATATTAGATTCTATGATATATATTAAAGATCAGCAGTTGAATAATACTGTAGTACGTATATATCTTGGAGAACAGGAAGATCCGAAATATACAACTTCAACCTCGTGGAATAATGATTAGAACATATCCTAGATATAAATCATTTCAACTGAAGTATTCTAATGATTAATAACCGACTAAAGTACCAGCCGTCACCGTTACACAGTTTATCGTGCTCGCAGAAGATAAACGAATTCGCAAAGGAAACCTTATTACGACAATTACCGGGGTCGTGGCTGGTCTTTACCACATTGTGAGCTAGACGACCAAGATTTAATCGGAGTTAAATGAAAGGACGACATGGCGAACGTTTTGATGCCTCCAGGATAGAAGAAGAAACAGTACTCTTGCGGCTTTTCACAGAATAGATCAATGCGCGTGATTCTACTTTCATTCTGAATCATCAAAGGACTGACCGCGCGCTGAAGGGACAAATCATTATTATCCCCAGTTTTCAACGTTAGCGTTACATTGTATTCTTTTACTCTTGTTACCTTCGCCGAGAAGGTTATGCAGAGGGTAGCGTTTGTGTGTGTGTGTGTGTGTGTGTGTGTGTGTGTGTGTGTGTGTGTGTGTGTGTGTGTGTGTGTGTGTGTGTCTGTAGTGGCACAGCTTAACTCGAGAATGCCTTGATGGATTGTCTTGGTATTTGGTATGTTGGTAGGTTTCGATGAGACCTAAAAACGATTAGATTTTGGGCCCCCTAGCGGCTTCTTACGGTACTGCAGCGGAACTTCCTGTTTTGATATCTCGTGTTCTGGACATGCTATGGAACTTATTTTCCAGTGGTAGATAGATCTTTGGACAGAGAGTAAGTGGTGTGGGTTTTGGCCCCCTAGCGGCTTTTTTGGAACTACAGGAGCAGGTTTTGTGTCTGACTTTGAAAGGGAATAACTCAAGAAGGGCTTGATGAATGGTAATGATTTTTGGTACGTAGATAGCTTGTGTGATGCTTAGTATGATTGGACAATAATTATGCAAATCAGATTCTAATTTGCATGATTAATGAGGCAACATTAAAGACCTCATTTGCATAATTAATTAGGAACATTTTTTATGATTAATGAGGCAACATTAAAGACCTCATTTGCATAATTAATTAGGAAATTAATTAGGAAATACTATAACAAGATGGTCTTGATGGATGGTCATGATTTTTGGTACGTAGATAGCTTGTGTGATGCTTAGTATGATTGGACAATAATCATGCAAATCAGATTCTAATTTGCATGATTAATGAGGCAACATTAAAAATCCGCTTTGCTCCATGATATGACTATTCAAATTAAAACTGAGGAAGAGAGGAATGTTTATAGATAGAAAATATGCTAATGTGGGCCTAATTTGCATACTTAATGAGTAACTTTTCTAATTCCACACTGGCAAATGACGGCAATTTCATACATTTAATACTTTTTTTTGGCATCGGGACGTTATGTGAATGTGAACATCGTTGAATCAAATTATGCCAATAAGGGCCTCATTTGGATAATTAATGAAAAATATTAGCATAACCTTCTTTGTTGAGCTCATAATTTTGTAAGCTCATACTTTGGACATGTTATGTTTTAAGACAATTAACTGGTATGATTTATAATTGATGAGAAACACTCCTAATACATCAGTAATAAAGGTTAAAATCATTCGGCGAAGGTATGAGGTCGTGGAACTCTAGTTATGATTATTTTCAGAATCACTATTTAGTAATCACTCTTTGAACTTATTAGTAGTATTAGTTTTTATGTTTTCCTTATATTTCCTTAAGCTTAATATATTCATTTTGTATTCTTTAAGGAGGCAGCCTTGTTATGCTTAGGTCACATTTCCAACCCGGGGCCCGGCCGGGCAGCTTGCGGGAACGAAAAATATGATGTAAAAGACAACAAAAGACAAAAAAACGTTAAAAATCACTCCTAACTACAAATTGATATGCATTTTTTATTTTTCGTTTTCGCCGACACCCCGGCCGGGCCCCGGATTGGATATGTGACCTAAGCATAAAGAAACTAGGTTTCTGCCGACGGCTCCTTACAGATTTATTGTTCTTATAAAATCTGTAAAGCCAAATAGATAAATAAATCATCAAAGGCTACGGGATTGATAGACATGATGTGGTTAACTCCTCTTGGCAAAAGTCTCAGAAGTCAAAATTTTGTATATTTTAGAATGTATTTTTTGTAATTTCATTTTGGGAATATTTGACGAAAGCGTGCACGTGTGTGTGTGTGTTTTGTCTAAGCATTGGTATGTATTCAAAATATTTTAAAGTGTGTCAGGCACCCAGTATCAGTCTTATGTAATGCTAGGGTCACATTTCCAAGCCGGAGCCCGACCGGGATGTTTGAGAAAACAAAGAATAAAAGCTGCATATCAAGAATATGCATAACGTATAGTAAGGAATCATTTTTTCAAAGTTTTGTGTTTTTTGTTGTCTTCTATATCAAAGTTTTCGTTCCTACAAGCTGCCCGGCCGGGCCCCGGATTGGGAATGTGACCCTATAGCATAACACGTGGTACCGCAAATCACAGCTAATTATATTCCCCTTCCAGTGGGAAGGGGGATATATTGTTTTTGCTTGCCTGTTCTTCTTCTGTCTTCTTCTTCTTCTTCTTCTGCCAAAAACCAAGTAGATGTGCGGTGGTAGCTCTACTAATGGTATTGCAGAAAGTTATATGTACCTTATGTTACAATGTACAGATGTTATATTTGACATGTAGGTACCTATAGGAAAGGTGATTACACCTGACAATAAATCATGCTAATGAGTACCTTATTTGCATAATCTATGCATAAACTTGTATTTCCCCTACCGTGAAAGCTGCGGATGTCATCTTTGACATGTAGGTACCTTTAGGAAAGGTGAATGCACCTGGACATAAATTATGCTAATGAGGACCTCATTTGCATAATTTATACAGAAACGTGTATTTCCTTACCGTAAAAGCTGCGGATGTCATATTTGAGATGTAGGTACCTTCAGGAAAGGTGAACACACCTGGCCATGAATTATGCTAATGAGGACCTCATTTGCATAATTTATGGATAAACTTGTATTTCCCTTACCGTAAAAGCTGCGGATGTCATCTTTAAGATGTAGGTACCTTTAGGAAAGGTGAATGCACCTGGACATAAATTATGCTAATAAGGACCTAATTTGCATAATGTATGCATAAACTTGTATTTCCCTTACCGTGAAAGCTACGGATGTCATATTTGAGATGTAGGTACCATTAGGAAGGGTCATAAAACCTGGCCATAAATTATGCTAATGAGGGCCTCGTTTGCATAATTTATGCATATCCCTCACCGTAAAGGCTACGGATGTCATATTTCAGATGTAGGTACCTTTAGGAGAGGTGAACACACCTGTATATAAATTATGCTAGTGCCGACCTCCTTTGCATAATTTATGCAGAAACTTCATAATACCCTTACAGCCGATGCTAAGGATGTCATATTTGAGGTGTAGGTAATGGGAGGGGAATATCCTGCATTTTCCCGAAAATGTTGCCATTCTAGTTAGGGAATCTTTTCAAAACGTGATTCTGAAAAAGAATACTTACTGGGCCAAGGTAAGAGGGCTCCGGTGAAAAGAACCTGTTCGCGCTATACAAGCTATAGAGCAAATTAGTCTCATTATTTTTTGATAGCATGGCAGGCACAATAATGTCTTCCCATCCTTGGCATTTGTAAAATGAATCTGTACATACTTTACGCCCAAAGCGGTGGAAGACGAAACACATTCTATTTCCAATTGTTCAGTTAACCATGACGAAAGAACCGAATTGTTTAAACAAGGAAATATCCTTTACACATTCACGGGCGAGCAAAAGCCACTTAAAATCACATAACCCACAAATTTTAGAAAAAGTGCGGCTTTTCTTCTTCCACTGCCTCAAAAAAAAGGCAAACCCAAACAACATCGATATTAAAGTATTCACAAACATTTGTATTTACAATGTTTAGAGTGGGAACGTTTTATTCAAACACCTCATGGAGGAATCGATGCTATTCCATACAATTTTGTCCGTCAATGTCTTAAAAACATTTCCGCGAAATTCGACAGCAAAATTATCCGATGTCACCATTCGCTTGGAAATGAGGCGGCCGCCATGGGCAGGGATTGTGCTCTTTGCGGTCCCGATTCGTGGCGGTCGCGGTCGCGGTCGCGTTGGACGGGTGGTCGCCTTGGGCAGGCAGCTTAATGCTTGTGCCTATAGGGAAAATTTTCGGGACCGAGAAAAAGTGGTCGCCATGGCCAGGTTGTCGCGTTGAAGAGGTGGTCGCCTAGGCAGGTTTTACTGTAGTCAACTTTAGTATCAAGTAGTCTATAGTTGTTACAACAATGTGAATCACAGTTCAGTGTCACATGTATGTTTTTGCCTACATTTCTACAATGTCGTACCTTCAATTAGTCCTCGGGCATGAACTTAAGATAAAAAGTTTCGTTTGTAATTCAATAGATAGCTATAGTCGCACGTCTTACGTATTCTGAAGGAAAAAAGCGTTTATTCTGTGTTTAGATACTGCTTAGATAAAACACGTTATATTATGTATTTACCACTCACTCCCGTATTCAAAATGCTTCCTGTTCCGGTCTACTCCTTATATTTCGCTATCTACTGGTATTTCATTTCATAATGTAACATATGTTGTTCTAGTTCGTTCCATTTCGTTCCATTTCGTTCCATTTCGTTCCATTTCGTTCTATTTCGTTCCATTTCGCACTTTCGGGGGACCCTTTGAGCATCCCCTTTGTCGGCGTTTAACAGGAAATGTGACTACACAATGCCGTCCTTTCACACAGTCGACAAGCTTTAGTCGCATTTGTAGACAGACAGAAGCTCCCAGGATTTTGAAATCGCAAGATACTCGAGCGTACCGTGACCGACAGGTACAATGAGCAACACACACCTACTTTGGGTGCGCACAGCACGGGGTGTCGACGCGCACCCAATGTCGGGATATTGACGCACCCAAAGAATGTGTTTATGCGCACCCAAAGTTGGGGTGTTGACGCACCCACATTATGTGTGTGTGCGTACCCAAAGTTGGGGTGTTGACGCACTAAGTAGGTGTGTGTGTGCACCCAAAGTAGGTGTGTGTTGCTTATTGTACCTGTCGGCCACGGTACAAGCGTATCTTTTATTGCAACATTCACAAACAATTCCCGTGACTTGAGCGTATTTTTCACCTGACAATCAAGCCTGTCGGAGGTCCTGCGAACATCGCCCGACCGATCTCAATAGATGACTGATAGAGCACAATTCAAGGCGTATTACTCCTGAAAATGTCATATTTAGAGCTCGCATACACGTCGGAAGGTTGAATGTTATGCAGTGCAACAGGGCATTAACAGTCTACAACATGCCTTCGTTTTCGTTACCTGCCTGATTTCTTTCTCTAGATCTAGAATGGTATGGGGCAGTCATGCCGCAGCAATATTTTTTAACAAAATAGAAAAAATAAGCATCTGATTTGGTAGATATCTAGCTCTATTTTCTTTATCTGGCGTAATTTCCCCACAATGTGTTACTGTTTTACTCTAGATCTAGAATGGTAATATGCCGTAGAAACACATTTGTACTAAGAACGGAATTAGGATTATGTTGCAACATAACCCGCGAGTTTCTTACTGAATAAAATCATCAATCAAAAGAAAAAAAAATACTGCAGACCAGAGTCTGCTACTAAGGGTATACAACATATGAAAACGTGTCATGGTAGAGGCGTAATAAAACTGTATATATTTCGATGAATACTCCAATCTGGTGCAAGCGTGGAAGGATTAAACAAAAGCCATTTGCACAAACATGCACATAATACTACAGGCTTATTTTTATTCATTTCTTTCATGTTCAAAACATCTGGGTAGCCCAAACAACAAGATTGCTGATTTCCAAGAGGGCACACAGGACATAGGACAAATTTTACATAAATGACATGACATAAATCGACCGTATATACAGAAAATTATAATGAAATGATATTAATGAACAACTTATACAACATTTGGTTAGTAATACATGTAGAGATCCTTTCTTTTGTTACAAGTTCACTTTAAGTTCTTATTCGTTCTATTTGTTTGCTACAAACGCAACTATGGACGTCATTACAATATATAATTTGCAGGATATGAGCGACATCTTGCGGCCAATGTTATATTTGCAGCTGTCTAAATCACAATCACAATTACATGAGTGGTCAAAATGATAAAATGTACAATAAAATCAAAGGAAGATAACAGATCAGATTGAGTCACTTCTTATTGGTTTTCTAAAAGTTTACGGTTTTGTACACTTGGTCACACGTAACAAACAAGATTTATGACATTGCATTATGGTCCATTGTTTTCTCAATATTCTTGTTAACCTTTGTAAGACCATGTTGGTAAACAAACGCTAAGATGATAAGCAGCAAGACTAGAAGAATCGACACTCCCAACATGGTGTACATCACAATCTGTGTGCTTCGGAGCAGTTCGGCAAAGTTCGTACCCGCCGATTGGCCATCTTCGGCTTCTTCCGGAGATGACGTAGTACGGAGAGGAGCCAATGAAGTCGATTCTTCCACCACGCCGGACGGGATGCCTACTGAGTTGATGGATGGGATGACTTCATTCCAGAAGAACATTTGTGACTGCAGTAGGTTCGTCTTGACGTTTTGTGACGTCATGTTGACGTCAAGCTCGAGATAAGGCCGATCGGTGGTGTTATACCGGGGCCACTCAACCGGTACCGGGTCCGGAAGGTTTGGGTTTCTGTGGTAAAAGGTAAAAACGTCAGATCAACGTCTAGCTCACATTAAGAGGTAAACCGTAATGGAGAAAAGTAACATCCGTGAATAGTCTCATCAGGCTGGTAAGTCACTGAATAAAAACACTCTTTACACAACCAAGTGATTTATTCAACCGATCGCATTGTTAAGAAGTAGATTATAATCACATTGTTTTCGATAGTTATGTATGTGTTACACTTAGCTTCTGTATGCTTGGGAAAGTTGGGGTCGCATTGTGATTGTGACTGTATATATGTTATACTTGAATTTGAGTTTAGGAAGGCATCTATAAGCAGCGACACCTGTGCTGCAGTGCAAGGTGAACCAGTCAGAATTACATTGAGGAAAGTGACAGATGGTCACCGAAGTGTCGGTTGAATAAATCACCTGGTTGTGTAAAAAGAGTCTTTTTATTCAATCAAAAAAAAAAAACACGTACCCAGATCGCACGAAGTTTGCAAAGTACGTCATCGTATTTGTGCTTAGTTCCATTTCGTCATCAGAAACGTCATTAGTTAGGCCAAACAGGAAGAACTTCTCTTCGCCGTGAGCGCAGCCAATGAAATCGTCCCTAGTGGAGTAAGATGGCCGATGTGTGAAGTAGAAGAAGTACGTCTTGTGTCCAAGTTTTGCATAAATGTCTGCTGTTAGAACTGTGGATGCTACAAAACGCCACTCGCCGTAGAAATCCACGTACCGAGCTGGTAAATTAGGGCTTACATTGTTGTTGATATCGTAACAGTACGCGTACTTGGTCGCCTCAACAACATTTTCTAAGTTGTCCGGAAATGTTGTGAAGAGTTTGGACCGAGCAGTAGAGACGAATGATTCCACTGACGTAACGGCTTGATATGTTGTACTTCCCGCTACGGAGCCTTCGCTGTTGACGTTTCCCATGAGATAGTCCCGGTTCTCCAGTACTCCGGAGCGGAGGAGGTTCTCCGGAGTGTCTGGGAGGAATGTGCCGTCAACGACAGGTAGCCATGTGTAGATGGAGTCCGATGCGGGCGGCGTTTGTAGAGCATATGTTAGAAGGTCCCGGGTGCTGACACTGCGGAGGCATTCAACTTCATGTAGTTTGCTTTCCGCCGTACAATTTAAGAGCTCGACTAGATACGTCGAGGTCTCCGCCGGGCGTTTGGTGAGGATTCCCGGCGTTATAGCCACGGCGCTGCCGGAGATGGCCCGTAGGTAAAGCCCGTTGTTTAGCGGGGATAGCTGCTGGAATCCCACCGACTCACCGCCAGCAGACCGCCCGTAGATTGTGATCTTGTGCGGGTTGCCTCCAAACGCTGCAACGTTGTCTTTCGTCCACACGATGGCGGCTCGCTGGTCCATGAGTCCGTAGTTTCCCGGGGCAGCATCGTCGCCAGTACTGAAGAACCCGAAAACATTAGTGCGGTAGTTTATGGCTATTACTATGACGTTACCAGTTGCAGCAAAGGCGGTAGGGTCGGCAGTAGTGGCCTTGTGCTGGAACCCACCCCCGTGTATGTACACCATGACGGACAAAATCTCGTCCGGAGTTTTCCGGGGTACATAGACGTTCGCGTAGAGGCAGTCCTCGTCCCAGACGGTGTGTCGAGCGTCCGGACAATCCGGTCCGTTTGCTGTGGCATTCCGGATTCCGTCCCACTCCGGGTGGGGTACCGGGTTACGGAGTCGCAAGGGGCCGGTGGGGGGCGTGGCGTAGGGTACGCCTAGGTATTTCTCGACTTCCACACCGTTGTAAGTACTCATAAACCCACGAATAAGCCCCGAAGTCGTCACCTTCACGAGATCAGCACGACAACTGCCGAAAATTACCGACAGTATGCCGAAAATAAGGAAAACTGGAGAGATTCTAGCCATAGTTAAAAACACCAGTGCGTCAGTCCTGAATATGTAAACAAACTGCGTCGCAGTATTTTCCAAAGGTCAACTCCTGGTCTTTGCGAGTAAACAAATGACGTCATCCTTTTCCTTTGCCGACTAAACAGTGCCTTTCATTTTTGACATTTTCTTCATTGAGGCTATCTCAGAGAGAAAACGCAGATGTCCAGACGTCAAACAAAACAGGCCTAGGGGGCTAATCAAACCATTCGTCTATTAGTTCGTATTGGATGCATTGTATGCTAGGTCAGTACCCATTGGTCGAGTGTGGTCAAGCTCTATTCAATTAGGCTGAGAGAACGTCGGAAAGGCCCTTCACAGGACTTTCCTACTTGCAAATTGGTACTTAACTTTGGTTTAATTAGTTAAAATCCTCCCACACCATCATTGAAGTGTAGGGCGGTGCCCATCTCCGTTTCATAGCCCTGGGCCACACTGTGGTGCAATCACTGCAGCAGGGGGCTAGTCTACTGGCAGTGGAGTGTGTTTAACTTCCATACTGTTTCAGAAGTATGTACCATTTTTATAAAGTCTTTGGTATGACTCAATGCGCCTCTTGTTCAGAGGTGTCCTACCTGGGGCTTGAACCCCAGTCCTTCTGGCCCAAGTAATTTGAACCAGATGAAGGTAAAAAGGTGCGTGTGATAGGAGGAGAACGTTAGGCTCCATCTTACCAAAAATCGTGCCCAAGACACGGTGAATTAACAACCCGCTGTTCCTACGACCTTTTAAAAAAGGCTATGGGACAACCTTTATCTGACAAGAAGATTTATTTATTGGCAAACAAAACACTTCAAGGAACTGACTACTTGCATGCCCTGATAAACACTACTGCTTGATATACCCAGCTCTGGTGACCCATGCTACTGATCGTATTTACTTTGTACGTCAAACATCTTTCTCACTTTAAGTAGGTAAATCGTAGGAACAACCTCAAGCCAACCGTACACACTCACGCCACATCTTCAGAAAAGAGGCTGTAGCCGCGTATAGTTCCCGTTTAGAACTTTATTCGAGCCCACACCGACATGTTTCGCCTGTCTGTGGCTTTCTCAAGGATCAAGGCTCGAATGAGCACAGTACAGTGTGTTCTGGCTTTTATAGGCCAGGAGCGAGATGCCCTAGGTGGCTGAAGCAATCTTTCTCACTTTAAGGCTCTCCTTTCAAGTATTGACAACAGAAAGGTAAGATATATGGCCGTCGGTTTTGTGCACTACATTAAGTGTCTATTCTTGTTTGCATTGGCTTTCAACGGCGGAGTGATATACACAAGGCTTTTAATGTTCCGCCTCAATGAATACTGTAATTCACCTTAACTTCACGGTAGCAAGCAAAAATTCACGGTGTAAGAAAAACTGACATTTTCATCAAAATTTAACTTCACGGTGGCAGCAAGTGATTTACAGAAAGGATGTGTGGAGGAATCATAAATAGGTTTTTCACGTTGATAACAAGTTCACGATACAGAGGTGACAGTGGAAACGGTGAACATAAAGTTACAGTGAAAGAAACTAGAATTACAGTATCTGACATGAAATAAGGGGAGTGTAAATGATACAGGGCAACTTCACACACAAGGGAAACAAGGATGTCTAGCCTCGTCACCATTTTTGTGGCGGTATTTTTCTTCTTTCCTTCTTCTCTAGAAGGTGTGCAGGTACAAACCACCTCTGGGGCGGTTAACGGCCTCAGCACGACTTACCAGGGAGTGGATGTGGAGGTCTTTCGGGGGATCCCTTACGCCGCCCCGCCGGTGGGACCGCTGAGGTTCCGTGACCCCCAGCCGCACCCAGGGTGGGATGGCGTACGGGACGCGACGCAGACCCCGCCCGAGTGTCCGCAGAGGGGTGACTCGTGTTGCGAGGACTGCCTGTACCTGAACGTGTACGTACCGGGGCAACCACAGGAAGGCAGCCTGGCTGTTATGATCTACATCCATGGCGGCGGGTTCCATGTAAGTAAACAAAATCAACCAGTGGTCGATAGTTATAGTGTTATGCTAACAGTGTTGCAGGGTTGTCGATGTTTTTGTTCTCACGCTACTTAACTTTGGAGGGAACGGTAGCCTTGTTAGAAAAGATCAGTGCGATATAGATTATAGTCGTATCTCCTTCGCTTTTAAGCTCTAGACATTTGTCTCAGATTATGGCCCGGAATTTGAGTTGTGCGCTTTACTTCTGGGTGAGGTCGCGAACTTATTGGTCACTCCTTTTATGGATACAGTCTTGGACAGTTATACCCCCGTACCACTAGGGCGCAATCTCTCTGCGACCTATCACTGACCAGAGCGCTCAACGAATGTCGTAGATAAAGAACGAATCTTTTTACGCTTTGTGTGGCTTGTTGTGTTTTCATTCATACTTTTACATTTGGCATGATATTCCAATTATGAAGTCAAGGGCTGCACAAATCCAGCTTAGGTCGCAGCGAGGTCACAGTGAAAGCGCCGTCTAGTGGAATGGGGGCCTAAAGCCCCTGTCACACTTGTGCGTATATTCAAGTGCGTGTGAGTTCTGCATTAACATTTTTTTTTGTTTCTGTAAAGTTTGCAAGGAAGAAGTTGTTTCCTACTTTGACCCACCGTTGTCAGCCTAATTATCCAACCAAAGAAATGACTTCGAATTCTTCGGTTGCAAACTTAACCTAAAACAAAAACTTGTTAATACGCAACTCATGCGGACTTGAATACACGCACAAGTGTCACAGGGCCCTTATGGTTGTACCGATTGTCCTTTCCAGTCGAAGAGCTCAGGCGACCCTGACCCCACGCCCCTCGCTGTGACAGGAAATGTGATCATTGTTACCATCAACTACCGTCTGAACGTGTTCGGCTTCCTTAGCACGGGAGATCAAGCCGCCCCAGGGAACTACGGGCTTTTGGACCAGGTACTATCTTTTGTACTACTAGTCTAGGAGGAGATTCTCAAATGAGGCCTAGAAAATGAGAAGCGTAGCCGACCCTGTACACGGTCAATGAAAAGCGGCCTGCAGGCCGATTTGAGCTTCTCATGAATAAATAAAGTTTCAAACAAACAAACAAGCAAGCAAACAAACACAACTATTCGAGTATTATCATTGAATGGTAGCTTGGTAAACAATCTCCTGCTTCTTGTGATGTTCTCAAAGTTTGTTGTCATGTTTAATTTCTCCTCCTGGGCTACAAGGCTTGAGAAACATTCCTCATCGAATTATTTCTCCCCCACCCATTGTTTTTATTACCCACGTACTCGCAGATTGTCATACACTGTGCAAGACGATAATAAACTGAGATATGATAGGAGAACAGTGTATTCATTGTAGGGATGGGAATGTGGAAAAGATGAAATATTCTACATTCGTGCTGTCTACCTTCTTAATGTTATGAAAATACTGACAGCTTTTTGACAACTGATACATGATTTGCTAACATTTTGTATTTGACCTTAGCACTTTGCCATGGTGTGGGTGAAGGACAACATCCGGGCATTTGGTGGAAATCCTGACATGGTGACCATATATGGCAGGTACTGATCAGCCGTTGTCTTCCATTCAATTTGAATATGTGTTGGCATGAAAAAGAAATTAAGAAAAAAATGTTGCCTCGATAATCGATATACACTGTATAATATACTATTACTCTTTAAGTAATTTCTTATTCAATCCTACATATGTACAAGAGTTCGAAGATCTCAAACCTTCGTGAAGTGTTTAGAGTTTTTCGTATGCCTTGTTTAATTGTAATTCATTGATTATGCAAATTAGGTTTTGAGTAACATTTCATGGATACATTGATCACTTCCTGTCACTATGGTTAACGTGACTAGCATATGGCAATTATATAACTGGGAAAGCACTGACAGGCCAAAAACAATACCTCCCCGTGAATTAGTAGCCTCTTCCATTGACCCCATGATCTGTCACGTCTGTTACTTCCTGTCACTTCCGCAACTGTGCGGTCAACTTTGCAATCCTGCCAGTCTCCGGTTGCACTATCTAATCCGCCACACACTCTGCCACTGAAATACCCAGGGATTCATTCCAACACAAACAGAAGAACCGTCAACAATACCTCCGTTTTCACGGAGGCAATAACAACTGTCTCTTTTTCCCAAACGACAGGTCAGCTGGTGGTCAGGCAATAGGGATGCACGTCCTCTCCCCCATTAATAATGGACTGTTCCGTCGAGCCATCAGTGGCAGCGAAGGGCCCACATCAATGGGCACTTTGACTGTTAAGCCACAGGTATGTCATAAATCACAATAGGCAAATTACTTCTAAACCTATGGACACTTTAACCTTTGAAATCAGATTCTTTCATCGGTCACAGCCTACCAACAGCAATAACAAAAATATGGTACTATAGGCTCCGCCCCTGAGGCGTAGACAAAAGCCTTATAAAGCCACAGGTAAATATTTGACTTTTTCTGTTCAGAAAGAAACAAAACAAGGCGATAAAATCGTGCTATAGCTCCTTGAATGTAGTTAAAATTTATAACTGTGAAATTTATAACTGTACGTAGATATGGTGACGGGTGTAAATTTGATTAACTTTCTTTATGATGCGGCGATATCGGTGCCCCCCTTATAAGCCACAACTTGATCGATTAGCCTAATATTTAACCGATTAGGTCATAAATACAGTGTTGACCATTGCCTTGCTATAGCTAGAGTATGCACCACTTCATACAATAAATGTCGTGGACTGAAAGCATCATAGGATACATCTTGTGCAATTAAAACTATTATCCACTGTGCCTTGGGAGGTGAAGCATTATGGCAAAAGCGTACATGTTTTTACTGAACAAACGCTGTTTTCCATATTGGACAACGCACGATCTACCAAAGTCTTTCACCAATCAAAATTGGGAACACTTTGCTACGTCATGAAAAGTGTCTTCGCAGATCAGCTTGACCAATAGCATTGAAGAACACGTAAACACAGATTGGCTGTGATGACATTCACATTAAAGTTAATCGAGTTTCCCGCCATAGAGCACGGCCATGGCTTTAGGAGCAGCGTTGGGCTGTGATACAAGCGACACGACTGCCATGGTGGAGTGCATGCGCAGTAAGGACGTAGACGAGGTCTACTCTGCTTCAAGATCCAGGGACGTTTCGGCCCCACCAGATTCCCTTTACAAGTACGTATTCTTCTACCAATGAAGACAGCGTGCATTTACAATTCACTGAGCAATGGACCAAATATACTCTTCTCGCAACGCAGGCTCCATGTTAAATCAGTGGCGATATCTTTGTGGTGGTTATGTTGCTCAAGGCTCGCGAGACTTCACGTGAGCTGACGAGACGTTGACCCAAGTTACCAACGCAGTGATTACAGTTAGTGATTACTAGTGTGATTACCAGTTCAGCACCATGGCCAGTCAAATGACGTCACGTTAGTATCTCAAGCTGCTTTCCGTTGGCAACCTCGCTGCGACCTAGCGATTTCACAGCACGCTCAACGAATTTCATCGATAAAAACCGAATCTTTTTACACTTTGTGTGTTTTTATTGTCGTTTTAGTCATACTTGTATTCCCATTGGGCATTATGTATTCCCAATATAGAGTCAAGTGTAATAATACAAATCCAGTTTAGGACGCAGTAACGCCACCAACGTGCCGCGAGTCCTGTGAGATAGGGGCTTTACCCTCTTCTATCGTCCGTATGTTTCAGGTTTGTACCGACCGTAGACGGCATCTTCGCGCCAAGGACGCCCAAGGAACTGCTCCTCGAAGGAAACTTTGAGAGGCGTGACTACATGTTTGGTATCGTCAGCAGTGAGGGTTCTGTTCTAGGGACTTCAACACTCAACTCCATCCACTCGGAGGAAGACTTCGAAGCCGTGGCCGCGGACAAACTAGGGATTTTTGAAGAGAATGCAGAACAGGTAAAAACCTAAAAGCCATTTTGAAATGTAAGGTTTGAATGTGTTGAAAAGAAGGCAATAGACGAACCGGCAACCCAAAACGTAGTTGTTTTATTGGTAGCTCTTTAGCAAAATGAACATTTTGCAAACAAAGTAGGTACCTACCTTTTGGTAAATGTTTTGATGCTTTGCTAAAGTATTGGACAAATTTCCTGTAACTGTATCTTGATTTCCTTATGTCTGGTTTTCACTTCAACTTCCCTCACTAGGTTACCCAGGCAGTTGTTAGCGAGTACTGTTCGGATGCTCACGGGAACCAAGGCATTTCTTACGCCGAGCGCGCTGCCAGGTTCTACGGAGACTGGCGGTTCGCAGTCCCGCCCATAGAAGACGCTGAGGCCTATTCCCGGTACCACGAGGGCACCTACTTTTACTACGTGAGTTAGATGCAGTATCAGTATTGAATCTGAGTTTATAGATCTTTATAGGGTACATGTTTGTGACGTCATTACTTGTAGCTGTGAATAGTCATTGCCGCCATGTTGGTTGAGTTTACAGATCCAAGATGGCGACGGTTCATTCGTAGCACGACAGACACATGTTGGTTGAGTTTACAGATCCAATATGGCGACGGTTCATTCGTAGCATGCAGACAGAGATTCTAAGAAAGATTCGGCTTTTTCCATGTATGCAAAGGAATGACGAATTAAACACATGTCGACATTATAAAAACAGTTTCAAAAATTCATTTCACATCCGTGAAGGATTTTATAATGTAAACAACAAGGCTCTTTATCCACAACCAAGAGTGACATAACATCTGACGTTTCGGTGACCTTCTGTGACCTTCCTCATGGCAATATTCTCTGGTTCACTTCGCACTGCAGCTAGGTGTCGCTGCTGATACTGCGGTCCCAAACGCAATAACACATCTTCAACCAACCAACCAACCAACCAACCAACCAACAGGGCATGTGTTAGATTACGTCATAATCACGTGACTGCAAACGACATTTTTCCAGATACGTTGATGAAGGTTAGACATCCAGGTAATAAGATACGCCAAAAACATTTTTCTAGTTCGCCCCCCGGCCGTCCTTCTCCACCAGACCTTCCTACATCCAGGCGGCGCATGGGGACGAGAAGTACTTCCTGTTCGGGCCGGAGTTCAACGGAAAGAGCGTGACGTCAGACGAGGTGGAGCTCAGCACCCGGATGATGATTTACTTTTCCAATTTCATGAAGACTGGGTAAGTCTGTTATGCTACGATCCCAATTGCGCCGGTACCCGTCGGGGGTGTGGCCCCGGCCGGGCCCCGAAACCACAAATTAATTTATCGCGGTGAACTGGTGCTCGCACGATTACCTCACGGAGTCTATTTGTTACCGGGTCCCGTGTTGATTTTAAGGCCGGGTCAAGATTATTCGGAGCCCCGTCCGGGCCGAACAATAGCCCGGCAGCCGCAGGGTGTCCCACGGGGCCACGTAGGGGTCACGCCCGAAAGTGCCAAAAACAGCCCGAGAGCTACCCGGTGGGGCCCCTTTTGCCAATAGGGAAGCATAATAGGTTGATAGTAACAGACAATAATGTAGATGTGTACTTAAAGTGAAGTTCCTTTTATGTCATAAATACTTTGTGATTTTATGACTGGGAAAAGCTTAAGAAAACAGACTGTACTTTCTCTAGAGACCCTAATGGCCCAGAAGCGGCACCAGTGACGTGGCCAGCCTACAGCGAACTTGGCCGCCAATATCTGCAGCTTGACGTCACATCATCCATCCGTGTTACGTCCGACTTGTCTCCTAGACAGAGGTTCTTCTGGAGTCAAGTCATCCCGGCGCTGATTTCGCAGACAGCCCACCATGACAAGATGGCACCCGCCATGACTCCAACTGATGAAGAACCCGCACCAGTGCCGACAGTCGACAGCCATAGGCTTACCACATCGCCTAGCGGAAGTAATGAGCTACTGCAGCAGATCCAAATCACGCAGTATGCGTTGATGGGCGTTATCATTGCCTTGGTAGTGATAGTGTGCGGGCTCGTGTGTCTTGTAGGCAGGCGTATCAAAACCGCAAAGAAGCTTGTGGGAAAGCCAAGCGATAAGGAGCCAATGTCTTTCCAAAATGGAGACATTGACACCTCGCTTTGAAACCCTGCAGTTACTGCAATGGTCTATTGAATTTCGTAACAGCGCTTGCGGATGATAGGAATGTACGCTGACATTTTTTGTTGAATTAGATCTGCCGGGAGATATAAGTACATATTGTATTTCCCTTTGCCTATATCTCAAATTGACCTTCACATATTCAGGACCTTGGTCGGGAGCAAAGTCGACTTTGCTGTTTATCTAGTAGTTTTCCCGCCTTGAGTATCTCGCACCTGCGCATTAGGCACCCGGGGCCAAGACCCCGGATGTAGTTTTCTTCTCTGGACAGAAAGTTTTTGAGTTCTGTCAATACATCACGTGTGTTCGTATACGTGTGTGAGTTGTGATCTTTACATAGATTAACATTTGCTCCCGGCCACTCTTCAACAAAGGTCGGCGCTGGGTTGGTCTAGCTCCATTTCACTCCACTGTTGCCATCCAAGCAGAATATAACTTTCCCGACTTTGATTTTTCAAAAGTTTAGAGTCGACTGGTGCATACAATTCTTAAAGACTAATAAGCAACCTCGCCGACTAACTCCCAACCACAGATGACTTGCTCACGACTAACTCCCGACTATGGTCTGGAGAAGGTCGGGAGCTAAGCCACGGTTTATAGCTGTGTGTTCAAGTGGCTTAACGTTGATTGGTGGATATGATTGTCACATGACCAAGACGAAATTTATCTAGTATGAGAACCGATTGTAGAAGTCTAAAGTATATAATCGATATTAAATTGACACATATGGGACTTGGTGTTTCAGTCTTTATTATAAATCATATATCATAAATGCAGTGCAATACAGGCGAAGATCAAATTTACAACAAGTAATCGTTTACAAATGACTGCATATTGCGCATATTCATGTAAGTATTTCTAAAGGCTGTGCAACAGAAATATAATGTAAAGGCCACATTCAGCTGTTTAAACTAAAGATGAAAAATATAACCATACGCCTATGGCGAAGGTAAACATCAGCTCGATTCTTTGTGTGATATGTGATATACATGTCACGGGGTCTTGAACTGACTTCGCCGGTACGGTTCCCTCACGGAGGGCGTTAGATCGTGAGGCTGCTGGGTTTAAATGCCCAGGTGACCTCTGACATGTGACGTAACGCCGTGGAATCCATTACTGCGCAGACTCAAAGACTCACTGCCCGTAATTCTAAATCAAAACGAAAACAAATAAAAATCAGTACATCAAAACATGTAATAAGACAGACATCGATAAAACTGCATATAAGATATCTTCGAAATCCTCTGCAAGTTGAAAGAAGTTATGTGAAAGACGAAGTGAACTTGACAAACATCATTTCTGAAGTAAATTTGCCCACACTGCATCAGTCACCCAAATACTGTTGTTACCAATTGGGGATCCAATATGGCGTTTGAAATGTCTCGGCGATTTTCTAAAATCAATCTAACAATCAAGATATTGCAACTATGCTGTTCTTACCCCGCACGGACCAGCCACGCTCCACGGCCAGGTGCAGTACTGTCTCCCGGCGTCAAACACCAGGCCGCCCGGCGGACAGTCCCGGTGGAACGGCGCGCTGCTGAGCAGGGTACACTGGTAGTACCGGCTGCAGCTGGCAGGGTCGGGGTAGTGACCGGGCGCCTTCCCCGCACACGAGAAGGGTTCGGTCCGGCTGGCTGGAAGGGTCTGTGTGAGATAGAGAAGACATACTTAGTCACTACAAGATCTTTTTATCAAAATAAAGTCCTCCATTTTGAGAATTGGGTGAAAAGTCTAGCCATATTTTAGAGTGGTCACATACTTAAAGATTTTAGATTCATCTCGAAAATTAGATAAAGCGATCTTCAACGTGACAATGCATCTAGACAATGATAACGTTGAAAATAGTAATTGTGCTACTTACATAAGCTCGGCAAGGGCCGGACACTTCATAGGGCCACCTACACTCCTGCCTGGCGGGGTCGTACACGGTTCCCCCCGGGGCGCAGGGCCGGTGGTACACGGGGTGGCCCAGCACGCACTCGTTGAACATGGAGCAGTCGGCAGGGTCGGCGTACAGGCCCGGCTGCTTCCCCGTACAGGAGAAGGCTGAGGGGACCGGGTCAGGTTGTCCTACACCGACGGTTTCGCAGTTGTAGCCTTTGAGTTTGACAATGGTGGGAAAATAAATACTTGCTGTAAAGGAGACCATTCAAATGACAATAGTTCAGCATGGCTACATATTTTCTTACTGGAAACAAACAATGAAACAGAAGAAAAAGTCTCTAGTTAGTAAAATAAACCAAGTGATTTATTCAACCGACGTTTCGGCGACCATCTGTCACCTTCCTCAGGGCAATTCTGATCGGTTCCCTTTGCACTGCAGCTATAGGTGTCGCTGCTTACAAATGTGGTCGCAAACGTTAAGGAGTGTACTAGTATTCGATGAAACCGATTAAAAATCCTTTAAAACATTTGTACAATGTTCTTCGCATGTTTTTCGAACGAACCACTGATTCGGGGTGCACCGGCGAGAGCTAGAAAACGCTTTACCACCTGTTCTCTCACCCCATCCACATAAACAAACAACTTAATAAGTTTGGCAAGTTTGGCGTCAGCAGACAACGACTGTATCAACTTACCAGCCTGGCAAGGACGACAGTCTGACACACTTGTACCGTGTCTGACTGGGTTCATTGTACCAACCGGGCATGGTATAGCCAAGGCAGACCCTGTATAGTAGGTAAGACATTCATCATTATAACTCAATCGGCAATTTTTTGTCCTTTTTTACTTCTTAGTGACCAACGTAATCTGTTTTTTTTTTAGGATTCTGACTTTAAAATCTAAAGGTTTCGGGTTCAAATCCCTTGCTCGCCCTAATGTTATGCCCTTGGGAAATTCACTCTTCACCTATATTTCTTCACTTCACTCAGGTGAAATTTAGAACCTAACTTAGGTTAGGAACGTCCTCTAGCATGAGACGTTAAGTCCGAGGTCCCGTGTTTGCCACAGAGAGCCACACCTCGAGCACGCTAAAGAACCCACCACACTTTTAAACAAGAGCTTCTAAAAAAAACTGGCCATACGACCTCATTTTGGTGGGGATGAAACGGTTGAAGTATAGTTTGAAAAAGAACTAAATTGCACAAGTGCAGTGTTAAGTTTTATTCAGTTTTGTGAAGTTTGGTATGAAATAAACCGTTTTCAAAGTCAGCTTCAAGAAAGCTTTTTAATAAAGCTGACTGGGGCGCATTTGGAAGAAATGAAATGAAAGTTGCTGCATAGATTATGCCAATGAGACTCATTAGCATAATGTATGTGGTGCATTCACCTTTCTTAAAGGCACAAAAAAGATCGAGTATAACAAACCCCACAGTCCGGTCTGAAGCAGCGTGTACTTAATGTACAAAACTGGTGTGGCTTATTATCGGTTATATACCAAACAAACAAACAGACAAACAAAAAAACAAACAAAACCTGAGTATTTCATAGAGACTGGAACATTACCTGGAGGACAATAGTGCCCTTCAGGACAGGCACCGTCTACGGGTGTGGGTGATTGGGAACCGGATGTGCAGAAGTACCCGGCATTGCAGTGTCCGGTAGGGGACGTCAGTCCGGCCGTACTACAGTAGTAACCGCCTGGACACGGCACACAGTCGGTCACACTTGTACCATGGCTGACTGGGTTCACTGTACCAGCCGGGCAGGGTATGGATGAGGCAGAACCTGTAATTATAAGAAACAAACAATTTATATTATAACAAACATTACAACTTGCATAATACAGTGCTAAACTTTCTTCCAACACTAAGGTATTCACGTATCAAATTTCAACGACCACTGTCGCCTTCTTCAGGATCAATAATGACCAATTACTCGTGAGTTTACGTTTGGCAGTGATTGGTCATTATTGATCCTGAAGAAGGCGACAGTGGTCGTTGAAAATTTGATACGTGAATACCTTAGTGTTGGAAGAAAGTTTAGCACTGTGTTATGATTATTACCAACACAAATGAGCTTCCATGATTATAACTTACATTCCATTTTTGTTTCCATGATAGTGTAATCTGAGTCCATTCGACATTTATCCAAGTAATTGTGGTATGAAAAACAATCATACAGCCTATCATCCATTCACCGATGAACTTACACCATTTAGTCAGAATATGTTCAAAAGGTCACGTGTAAGAAGAAAGTGGATCTTTTTTTACCGGAGAATCGATTGGACTTTGACGCACTGCGTTTGAAAGAAAGTTAAATTCGTACCACTATCGCAACCTCTCAGTCGCCGATGAGCAAAAGGTTGCTGTCAACTCTATAGCCATAAATCAACACGAAGCATTATTTCTACTTCTCGGTGATCAATATCAATAAAATCTGAGTGAAACATAGAGACTCGAAGATTACCTGTAGGACAATAATGTCCTTGAGGGCAGGCACCGTCCACGGGTGTGGGTGACTGGGAACCGGATGTGCAGAAGTACCCGGCATTGCAGGGTCCGGTTGGGGACTGCTGTCCTGTCGCACTACAGTAGTAACCAGGTGGACATAGCATACATTCAGATGCACCAGTAATACTGCTGTAGGATCCTGTAAGAAAGGCGAGAACGAAAACATTGTACTCTGTTTATGCTTGGGTCACATTTTCAATCCGGGGCCCGGCCGGGTAGTGTTTGGGAACAAAAAGTATGATATAAAAGACAACAAAAAACACAAAACGTACCAAAATTTACTCAAGAGCATAGCTTGTTCATATTCATTGATATGCATTTCAATTCTTCGTTTCCGCAAACAGCCCGGCCGGGTCCCGGCTGGGAAATGTTAAAAGTTAAAGTGACCCGGGCGTCTTGAAAAGACGCATAGGGGTGGCGCCCATCTCCATTTCTATGGCCCTTGGGCCACACACATGTGTGCAAGTCACTACAGCAGGGGGCTGGTCCGTTGGTAGTGATGTGCGTTTCACTTTCATACTCTTTCCAAAATCATGAGTGCTAAACAGAGAAAACAGAATGTACCATTTCTAAAGTCTTTGGTATGACCCGGCCGGGGTTCGAACTCACGACCTACCGTATGCAAGGCGAGCACTCTACCAACTAGGCCATTGCACCGGGAAATGTGACCCAAGCATAAGTAGTACGCAGACGTTTTCATAAGATCGCTCTTTATAATAGACCCTGCACGAAGGATATTGTATTCAGTCACTTTAATGTCCTTGCTCATAATCTTGCTGAAAATTAAGCTGATTAAAAAATATATTAGTAAAACACAAAATCGAAACTCTGGCGTCATTCCTCAAAAGCGTTTTCCTCACTTCTTTGTCTTCATTGAAAAAAATAATTTCCTGGTTTTATCACTGCTATGCTAACTTAATGTCAACGTTTACTGTCATTAATTGATTAATTAATTAATTAATTAATTATACAACTAACCAATAGGACATGGAATCTCCTCCAGAGCGCCAGCAGGGCAGTAGTAACCCGCAGGACAGATGTATCCCATGATTCCATCGGTCGGGTTGGACACGGTTGAGTTCGGGAAGCAGATATAGCCTGGGTTGCAGGGCATGGTCTGGTCTGTACAGGGTTGGCACATTGGTGAGCGTTCATTGCTGCCCGAGTTGTAGACTATGGTTCCGGCCATGTATAAATTTTTCAGTAGGATTCAAATTGAAATTTATTTAATACACAGCGTTCACGAATGCGCTAGCACACACGTCACACACACACACACAAACACACACAAATACACACACGCGCGCGTGCACACTCACACACAAATACACACACACACACATACACAAATACACATACACACACACACATGTACATATATACACACAAATACATATACATACATGCACACATATATTAACATATATATATATGCACACACACACACACACAAACACACACACACACAGACGTATCATAATGGACAGACAATCAAATAAAACAGGACATTTTCCTCATAGAAAAAGAAGCCTAAGATTGTGAAATTTACATTTTTTTCATAAATCACTGTCTTACCCGTTGACGTGAAAGCCGTTTCTACTGGCGAGTCCGTTACAGGCATGGCGAGTGCACCACTCACTGCCAGAAGACACAAGACGACTCTAGAATACATGCTGCTGTCTCTCTCTGTAGTTTCTCCTCTGTGAAGGTGGACGACGACTTCTCTGTGATGTGAGGTTGTGAATGGTTACTGCTACAAACCAGCGCATTTTTATACTCTGCCATTTCCTGTGCGACTCACGTGTGGCCTCGCACCGTTATCAGTTAGTTGCTACGCCGTGTGTTTGCACAGTCCGGGCTGAGTTTTGGCAAGTGACGGCAAGGAAATAGTACAACGTTTGGAAGAATTCTCCTTAAGGGAAGTATATTAGCGCTGTATATTTCCGAGTATCGCTCTGGTACTGCGTCACGTGTGATGTTTTACAGTTTTTTCATCAAATATTTTGCCATATCAGCCCTGATTATTGGTGCAATATATTTTCCAGTATCGCTTAAGTTCAACAAATAGATTTCAGGTGTTTCAGCAAATACGTTGCTGAGATGGCAACATATGTCACACATGTCGCAGTATGTTGGACCTGAGCGATACCGGGAAATATATTGCCCACTAAACTCCCTTCACAGAGAATATTCACCATTATTGGGTTACAATTATGCACTTTTGACACTTCTGACGTTTGAACGAAAGTTCATTGGTATAAAACATACGTATTGCATACGATCGGTATCGCTAAGGTCGGACATGCCGCGTGGAATATGAGTTATGAGCCATGATTTGGACAATTTTCCCTGGTGACCGTAGTTCATACGAACGGCGGCTTTAACACATAAAAACGCTTTGTAAACTATCTTCACATGTGACAGGATGACAAATTAGGGCAGTGTAATGATTCCGAGAAGAGGAATTTCCTGTTGACAAGGAAATAGAATTAGTACTGACGAGGACATTTTGTGAACCCTGACCTCTCTGAGATAGATTAGCACCGTCAAAGGTCACCAGAGATATGAAATAATGGTTCGGTAATTCTTCCGAGAAAAGGAGGGGACAATAAACAAGGAAATGCTCAGAACTTTTTCCAGATCTTTAAAAAAAATAGCTCACTACAAGATTTTGTGAACCCTCACTTTTTATCAGCTTACTGTTATTCAATTAATCACGAAGGACACTAGATACGAAATAAGGCTTAGGCAAACTTTGAAGGGGACAATGAACAAGGAAATGGCGAGAAATGTTTCCAGATCTTTAAAGAATGCTGACTAGAAGATGCTGTGAACCCTCACCTTTCTGAGATTGATTACAAAGGTCACTAGATAGGAAATAAGGAATCGGCACTTCTTCCGAGAAAAGGAGGGAACAATAAACAAGGAAATGGCGAGGAATGTTTCCAGATCTTTAAAGAATGCTGACTAGAAGATTTTGTGAACCCTCACCTGTCTGAGCTTGATTACAAAGGTCACTAGATAAGAAATGAGGAATCAGCATTTCTTCCGAGAAAAGGAGAGACAATAAACAAGGAAATGGCGAGACATTTTTCCAGATCTTAAACAATGCTGACTAGAAGATTTTGTGAACCCTCACCTGTCTGAGCTTGATTACAAAGGTCACTAGATAAGAAATGAGGAATTGGCACTTCTTCCGAGAAAAGGAGAGACAATAAAGAAGGAAATGGCGAGATTTTCTTCCAGATCTTAAACAATGCTGACTAGAAGATTTTGCGAACCTTCACCTTTCTGGGCTTTATAATCAGAACAGTCAAAGGTCAATAGATAAGATAAAAGGGTTTGGTCATTGTTCCGAGAAAAGGAGGGGACAATAAACGGCCAGTAAATGGCCAGAAATGTCCAGCTCTTAATCATAGAGACGCTGACCGGAACATTTCGTGAACCCTGACCTCAACGGGAATCGATCACTGCTTTCAGCGGTCACGTGATGGTCAAGTCATAATTCTTGGGAGAAAATGACGAACAGAGAAAGGACAAGTGAGTATACAATGGCACATAAAATACACAAATGCATGAGTATGATCTGGTATTTCTTAGTTCAAACAATTTAAGGAGGTTCTATAGCCTCCTGGCTCGAGGGAGAACTTGAAAAATGTCTGCAAACTCTTACTATGAGAAAAGGTTTTCGTCTGACAAGCAAAGCCAACCGTACGGATTAGAATAAAAACCGACAGGGATCTAACTTTTCCTCAACATGGTTTCATATATGATTTAGAGTGCACAAACAAAGATATGCCCTCGGGATTTTACGCGTCAAGCTTTTGCGTATGACGATTATATGATTATATATGAGGGAATGTACAAATACAAAGCTTTGCAAAAGTAGTGAAAAAGCATTTCAACAAACCAAGATATATGTATGTTAAGTTCAAAAGCATGAAAAAGTCAACGTTGCTTTGTTAGCAACGTGACTTTCCCTCAAGTTTAAATAAAATGCAAACAATCCATACCAAACTTACGTAAGTTGTTAAGAACAAAGAAATGCAGTACTAACGTTAAAATAGTGTCGTGTGCGTAACCGTGAGTGTGAACGTATGTTGGAAACCATAATTATGAATGTCTAATTGCAGGTTTTGCATTTTCCACTGGTTGGACTTAAATGCAGACAATTCGCGTCAAACGTTTTGAGATCACAGCATGCGTAAGAAATGCAGTATGAACGTCAAAATATTGTGCGTAATCATAGGTGTGAACGGATGTTGGTAAAAATCAGCGCTGAGAACACAATAAGCGTTTGCCATAAACACTTGTACAGACGTCATATTTGCATGGTAAACCAACGGTACTTGGAAATATTGCTACATAGCAAAATACATTTCCCTCTAGAGCGGAAGTGACGGCAAATTCCTTTGTACTTTGTCCGAGAGGTCGCGTCACGATACCTTTCCATGTCGTCACTATAGCTGACCCTACCTACATTGTACAAACACTCGACGTAGCAAATAACTGATAACAACGCGAGGCCACACGTGAGTCGCACGGGAAATGGCAGAGTAAAAATGCGCTGGTTAGTAGCAGTAACCATTCACAACTTCACATCACAGAGAAGTCGTCCACTTTCACAGAGGAGAAACTACAGAGAGAGACAGCAGCATGTATTCTACAGTCGTCTTCTGTCTTCTGGCCATGAGCGGTGCGCTCGCCATGCCTGTTACGGACCAGGTGAGTTTTTCTCCCGTTTGTTGTTCCTCACGGTACGGTACGGTCACATTCGTTGTAGGTCGTAATGCGATTTAGATGCCGTAGAACCTTCAAGAAGGCTGAAACTACAGTCGAAAAGGATGTAAAACAATACTTTTAGGGCAGCCGAATTTTGTACGGCAATGTGCACGACTATCACAAGACTATCAGTTTGAAATTGTACGACGATCTTGCGACGGATGTGACAGACATTAAATTTCATATTCTAATGATTTGAATTAACTACAATTTATAGCCGTTTCTTGTAAAAAAATTGATTCCTAACTTCTTTTGTATTATGCTCTATTACTTCTCAGATGAACAGCACTCAATCGGTAACGGAAATTATCCAAAACGCCACCCAAGCGCAAGACGTCACCGTGGAGCCAATGGTAGTCAACGTTACAGAACAGGTCGGAACGCTGCAACCGACGTCAACGACACAGTCCACGCCATTGGTCACTGACAACGTAGCGACAAATGCATCTACAACAACCGAAGAAGTTGTGGTCGAAACAACAACCGAACCACCAAGTAAGAAAACATTCCCTCTTTCAAAATCATTATCAATATGTTTACGTGCCTTCGGTTAGCAGATTTGCTGTCTTGCCGTCCAGTTTAGTTTACACGGGGAAGGTGTGTAAGAAAATATTAAGTGACTTATTAAACCCCAAAACATTGCTCTGTTCCGCCCCTACTAGAGCTTCGTACGACCAACTTAAGAACACTATATAACACCTTAAGTCTACAGACCATAAAACTCATGCCATTGACTGTTATTCTTTACAGAGTTTATATTTACATGTGACGGAAAGACCGCTGGCTTGTACGCTGACACGGACAACTGTTACCAGTACTACGAGTGTGTTGATGGCTTCAGCACCGCGTTCGTCCGCCTCTGTGCGCCGGGAGGCCCCGTCTTCGACCCCGCCAAGCAGCGCTGCGACTGGCCGGAGAATGTCCCCGCGCCTTGTGGGGTAAGTCTACAATTTGATCTTTCAGTAAATGTCTAGTCCGATCACGCTATGATATCTAGAATTAGATTTTACCACGATTAATAGAAGATAAAATTAGATGTCAGCTTTTCTAACATTTTTCTTGATTGTTATTACAGACCAAGGTTCAGGACGACGGAAATATCCGAGCTAGGTCCAGTCCGTTGGCCAGGAGTTTCTCAACGTTCACTTGTACGGGAAAACAGCCGGGCCTGTACGCCGATCCTGCCGACTGCTCTATGTACTACGAGTGTGTGCTGGGCCACCCCGTGTACCACCGGCCCTGCGCCCCGGGGGGAACCGTGTACGACCCCGCCAGCCTCAGGTGTATGTGGCCCCATGAAGTGTCCGGTCCTTGCGGGATAAATGCAAACGTAAGACCTTTTGTTGTGCAATTTGTTTTTCACATTTACAATGTCTACTTTTCTACTTTCTCATTTCTAGCTCGTTATCATGATTGTGATTTGAATGTTCCTCCCAATAAAATTATTTCCCTTATATATGTACCCACAGCTTGTGACGGAAGAAACTTCAGCAAACCTTGTAGCCCACGATGTCCCCGTCCCCTCTACGTTCTCCTGTTCGGGGAAGCAGCCGGGCCTGTACGCTGACCCTGCCGACTGCTCCATGTACTACGAGTGTGTGCTGGGCCACCCCGTGTACCACCGGCCCTGCGCCCCGGGGGGAACCGTGTACGACCCCGCCAGCCTCAGGTGCATGTGGCCCCATGAAGTGTCCGGTCCTTGCGGGATAAATGCAAACGTAAGACCTTCTGTCGTGCAATTTTGTTTCACATTCACAATGTCTATACTTTCTCATTTCTAGCTCGTTATCATAATTACGATTTGAATATTCCTCCCAATAAAATCATATCCCTTATGAATGTATCCACAGCTTGTGACGGACGAAACTTCGGCAAACCTTGTAGCCCACGATGTCCCCGTCCCCTCTACGTTCTCCTGTACGGGGAAGCAGCCGGGCATGTACGCCGACCCTGCCGACTGCTCCATGTACTACGAGTGTGTGTTGGGCCACCCCGCGTACCACCGACCCTGCGCCCCGGGGGGAACCGTGTACGACCCCGCCAGCCTCAGGTGCATGTGGCCACACGAAGTGTCCGGTCCTTGCGGGATAAATGCAAACGTAAGACCTTCTTTCGAGTAATTTTGTTTCACATTTACAACGTCTACTTTCTCATTTCTAGCTCGTTATCATAATATTACGATCCGAATATTCCTCCCAATAAAATCATATCCCTTATGAATGTATCCACAGGTTGTGACGGACGAAACTTCAGCAAACCTTGTAGCCCACGATGTCCCCGTCCCCTCTACGTTCTCCTGTACGGGGAAGCAGCCGGGCATGTACGCCGACCCTGCCGACTGCTCTATGTACTACGAGTGCGTGCTGGGCCACCCCGTGTACCGCCGGCCCTGCGCCCCGGGGGGAACCGTGTACGACCCCGCCAGGCAGGAGTGTAGGTGGCCCTATGAAGTGTCCGGTCCTTGCCGAGCTTATGTAAGTAGCACCATTAATGTTTTCAATGTTGATTGTAACTATTGTCCAGACGTATTGTAAGATTGCTTTTCGAGATGAATCTGACGTCTTCAAGTATGTGAACACTCGAATATATGGCTAAACGTTTCACCCAATTCTCAAAATGGAGGACTTTATTTTGATAAAAAGATCTAGTAGTGACTAAGTATGTCTTCTCTATCTCACACAGACCCTTCCAGCCAGCCGGACCGAACCCTTCTCGTGTGCGGGGAAGGCGCCCGGTCACTACCCCGACCCTGCCAGCTGCAGCCGGTACTACCAGTGTACCCTGCTGAGCAGCGCGCCGTTCCACCGGGACTGTCCGCCGGGCGGCCTGGTGTTTGACGCCGGGAGACAGTACTGCACCTGGCCGTGGAGCTTTTCTGGTCCGTGCGGGGTAAGAACAGTATAGTTGCCATATCTAGATTGTTAGATTGATCTAGAAAATGGTTGAGACATTTCAAACGCCATATCTAATCGAAGTGTATTGTTTTCATGTTCTAAATATTTGTTTGTTTAATTACGCTAAATGACAGTTACTCAAGCAACTGGATACAATTTTGAAATCAGACGTTTCAGACAGAATACGCTGCCTTTCGTTAGTGCCTAAAGGGAAGATATGAAGAACCAGGTTTTATACCAAAACTCTGAATGGATATGTTAACGAGGGAAAAACAATCTTAAGATGGTTCACTAGAACACGAAGTCAAGACAAATACCCTCATTGATCTTAATTTATTTATTTGTTTGTTTCGTTTTGTTTTCATTAAGAATTACGGACAGTGAGTGAAACATACACCGAGTGTCAACACACGACGACAACTCTCAGCTGGTCTGAGGCCTACGTCCTACGAAGAAGTGGATTAGATAGTTTGTCTAAATTCTTAAGAGCTGAAATCTTGCCTTTTGTATATTTCACTCGTCTTTTATATACTTTGATTCTCTGATTTGATATTTTCGAGATCAGTGTGCAATTGTCTGGAAACTTTTGGTTCCTATAAGTATTTTTCAGTCGTCTATACTGTATAGTATTTATAGTATGAAGAAATAAAGACCAAGAAAGGCAAATCACCAAGTTTGTGACTCTTTCCTAAATCTGATTATGAGGAGCATGTGTAATAAGTCAGTTATAAAGGTAAATAGCATCACTTGGCGAAGGTATGAGGTCGTCGAACTCTAATTGTTCAGTTCCTTCAATTTTGTTTGTAACGAAAGAGACACTCTGAAGTGGTTTTGCGAAATTCAAACCGTTAACGAACTCAACCTTCTGTTTTGACCCCTTCTATTTGACCCCGTCATTATTTCGATCGCCCTCTGGATATTTCACGTCAACACAAAATCTAAAGCCAGCTCTTTAAAAAATATTGATCTTTAGAATGAACGAAAATCTGATAAAACGTCGAAGATACTATCACCAATATGAGTTACAGTCTATTAAGCCTTTTTGAGAATGACTTTACCCTAGCCGAAGCCTGCAAGTCTAACTAAAACACAACAAATCACACAAAGCGTAAAAAGATTCTAACCTTCGTCAACGTAAAAAGATTCGTTTTTTATCGATGAAATTCGCCCAGCTAAAAAATCATCCGTTTCGACACCCGGCGACTCATCTCAGCATGTCTGAAGCCTAAGTCTGCGAAGAAGAGGACAGAAGCTCGAATTATAAAGAGCTGAAATGTTGCATTGTTACATTTTGGGCCGGGATACGTGCGTGCAATATGCGTTTGGGGATATTTAGTTCCTTTAAGTATCATTTGGTCGTCTGTACAGTACTTTATGTACAAAGAAATAATAAAGACTGAAAAGTATCATTTCAATTGTGTGACTCCTTTCTAGATCTAATAATCAAGCCTGGTATTGTAAGTACATGTGTAATGAATATGAAGTTCCTGTCGTTTGACATTACTGAAGTATAAATTTTCCTAATTAGTTATGCAAATCAAGTTCTAATTTGTATGATTTATGTACCGTTATGTTGGCCTTCATCAAAATTACCTACAGCTAAATCATGAACATTTATCCATCCCTTCTTGACTTACCCTGTTTCCAAGTCTGTAACTGAACCGCCCCTGCAGTTCCAAAGACGGCTGCTAGAGGGCCCAAACGTGTGCCATTTCTTCCTGAGCGCGCGATCTATCTACCGCCTATAGCTTGTCCACTACACGAGATACGAAATACGAAACTTCTAATACAGTACCACGGAAAGCCACCAGGGGGCCCCAAAATCTAATAATCTATTCGATAGGACTACGACAAACCACATACCAAATATAATCCATCCATATGCTACTAAACTACAAGCACCGTTGCACCGATACGAACGCTACCAAAGCACAGAAAACCATATTGGCGACGGTATGTTACACAATGAGACAAGTTACCGGTCATAGGATATACACACGACATGATCTCGGTAACCAGGATAGACTTTAAATTTCCCGCGAAATCATCGTGACCTTTGCCCTCCAAAGACTGACGGGACACTTCCTGGTGTCAGCCATTTTGCGCTACGCCAGGTACGCGATGGTTTGTTTTTGCAGTGGAAGGTTCTAGTAGTTTTCTTCCTCCCCTAGCCTAAAATTAACAACATTTAGATTTAAAAATGAGTGCTACAGAGCTTAAAGATCAAGGGAACCGATTCTTCAGCGCCAGAAGATATGACGATGCTATAAAATGTTACACGAAGGCGATCGTAAGTTCAAGGGTCTTTTTATAGATTTGCTTTTAGTTCTTGTATTTACAAACATGTGTTTGGCTTATCCTCATGTTCCTCGAGTTTCTGTATCTCCGGTATCCAAGTATATGATTCTATAATAGTATTAATAGTTATGTATGTGTGTGTGTGTTCAACGTACATGGCATATTGATGTCTAACGGTACAACACATATGAAATATGGCCTGGTGAGCAAAATGATAGATTTACATTAATTTTACGATTTAGTTTGACCGAAAAGGTCAATCCTATATAGCGATGCTAGTAATATGTTGCTAATGCAAATAAGTCTTATCAGTAAGCAAATAGATGCATGCAATGACAACAGGCATCACTCTTCCTTCAATTAATTGATTGATTGATTGAATCACCAATATTGCAGTATTTGAAACACCTGCATGTATCACCAACCAGTAGAAATGCTGATGTCTGAGGCAGACTTAAGGATATTAATATTGAGTCGTGTGCAATTTTTAGATTTCCAACCTGATCAAGAACCAACCAATAGAAATCTACATTTTGTATTTCATTGGAAGGTGGAGCCCAACCTACTCCTCCCACTGCTCTTTACCTCCCCAACCAAAGTCAGGTACCCATGTTTACAACTGGGTGGAGTGAGGAACGGTGTGCATTTCACAAGGGCACGACATCGGTGACATGACAGGATTTAGACCCAGGACCTCTGGGATCTTGGCCAAACACACTGTCGTTACGCCACACGACCCCAGTGACTTTCATTTATTGGTTCTAAATGTTTACTCTCATATATTCACCTTGAAGTTCAGCCAGTAGGTACCCTTTCGAGTAATGAGGCTGTGCCTAGTTTGGTGCTAGTAGTGGACATGGTAGTTTCTTATCCGCTTCCTTCCTTCCTTCCTTCCTTCCTTCCTTCCTTCCTTCCTTCCTTCCTTCCTTCCTTCCTTCCTTCCTTCCTTCCTTCCTTCCTTCCTTCCTTCCTTCCTTCCTTCCTTCCTTCCTTCCTTCCTTCTCTTAGTGGGAAAGCTTGTGTTTGTGGAGTCCTTCTACTCTTCCTTCCTTCCTTCCTTCCTTCTTTGACTTAGTAGACCACATAGTACATAATACATAGACCATATATACATAAATATTCATTGACACAACAAAAGTACAGCGACTTTCGTGAGGTCTACTATATTCTGTACATACACAGTCAAATGGTATATCTGTTCTTACTAACTGTTCACCATTTCCAATCTAATTAGATCAAGAACCAATCAGTAGCAACCTACTTCACCAACCGAGCGCTGTGCTACCTGAAGCTGCAGCAGTGGGAGCTGGCTGCACAGGACTGCCGCCGGGCGCTGGAGCTGGACAACAGATCGGTCAAGGGGCACTTCTTCCTGGGACAGTGCCTCGTGGAACAGGACACACACGATGAAGCCATCAAAAGTTTCCAGAGAGGTTCATAGCCTACATTGTTGCTTTTAAGATTGCAGGGATCACCCTAGAAATATAGAGCAGGATGGAGGAAGGGTGCCAAGCACAGGATAATTATAAGTGTTGCGAGGAGGGTGCACGCACACACCTCAAGAGAGCAGTTGTTGCATGGAAATATTGGATGAAATACTGTAATTATTGATTTGTTAACTGTAACTTACTTTTAGCTGATTTAACGGTCACTAGTCAACAGCTAAAATTTCATCATTGCTAATATTTGATCACTAATATTTGAGAAAGTAAGTTTTGTTCCCACCGTTAAAATTAAGTACCGTGACCAACTTCATTTTCCCCAAACCGCTATATTTTCCTGCCGCTATATTAAAGTGATTAACAGTACCCTAACTTTGAAAATAAACAGTATGAAGCTGGTATTAGAACAGGATGGAGCAGCACCACTGTTCCATTCTTTAGGGAGATTTCTGCATTGTATTTGTGTCAAAAAGTAAATGAGTTGCATGTACCAATTCAATAAGTACAATGTAGAACATTTTCTAAAAATATAAGAGTCAGGGCTCAAAATTGATTTGTACACCTGTAACCAGCCATTTGCAGAAAGAAAAAACAGTCTACAGTTTTGCAAGCTAGAAGGATGTAACTGGCTCAGAATTATGAAAGACAAGTAAGCAGAAATAAATATTTTGAGCCATGAGGGTACATGTTAGTAGGTATCGAACAAACAAGAATGGGGGCTATCCCTGCTTGTCAATGATTAGATAATTTCTTCCTTCTGTTTTGATGTATTCAGCATCTCAACATTATTTCAATTTTTTCAAACCCTGCAGTTTCAATTTCATGTTCATCTACAAAGTTAGGCAGTGTTGAGTAAAGACACTTTTTGGAAAGGGAAATATTCTACATTCGCTAGCAAATGCTGACATTCCTATGTCTATATATGCCTTCTGAGGATGATGATGACTGACAAAAATCTGATTGTTATATTTCCGCAGCTCATGAGCTAGCTAAAAGGGAAATATTCTACATTCGCTAGCAAATGTTGATATTCGCCTTCTGATGAGGATGAGAATGACTGACAAAAATCTGACTGTTATATTTCCACAGCTCATGAGTTAGCTAAAGAACAGAAGTTGAATTATGGAGATGACATTGCCAGTGCCCTGAGGATGGCCAGAAAAAAGCGGTGGAGCCTCCAGGAGGAGAAGAGAATAGAGCAGGAGATCGAGTTACAGTCCTATCTCAACAAACTTCTCATAGCTGCCAAGGAGAAGTGAGTATTAAGGTATTGTCTAAGGGTGGCTGAAGAATTTTGGGATGTTTTTGAAAAAACCCTTTCTCAAGCTTTATAAACCTTCCTCAACCTTAATTTTTCTTCAGGTAGTACCTTATAGCAAGGTGATAATTTATGCAAATTAGTATGATGTCATGATAACGTCATCAAGATTTATAAGGCCACGCCCCTTTTTTAGAAAAAACGCTCTCCTTGGCTTGTACTTCGATGTTCATGAATATAACTTTGCAGGAATGTACATGATAGTGATACCTAAAGAATGACGTGCGGCAACGCGGATATTTTGAAATATCGATTTTTGGCGAATTTTTTTTGTTGATAACATTCCTGCAAAGTTATATTGATGAACATCGAAGCACAAGCCAAGGAGAGCGTTTTTTCTAAAAAAGGGGCGTGGCCTTATAAATCTTGATGATGTAATCAAGAGTAGAACTCCCGTGTAATAAAGAAAGTTAATACCTGGTCCAGAACACCCGTATTGAACGTTATCCAGGCCCAGGTATGACAAAGCTCAATATACATCTAATGAGAGGTGAGGTCTATATTAGTGTATCGAATATACCTTTTCTAAATTGTTATCCCAAAATGTCAACAAGCTATTTCTAGCAAAATTTGTATGTTGGATTTGAGTGTTTTCAAAGACTGGCAGTATCAGTATGCAGCCCTAATGTACGTTATTATTTTGGGACATGTGTAACGCTATATGTAAGTTTGTTGCTCTTGAACTCTGAGTCAGTTTCATCTCACCTGTCTTTAAGTGAGTGGGGAAACAATCTCTTACAGTTTGCACTTCTGTCTTTTCCAGGGAAGTAGCAGAAGTTATGGAAGAAGGGAGTGACAACGACAAATGTCTCGATGAAATAAAAAGAATAGAAGAAACGCACGTGAGTTACACCTCGTGTTATACATGCATTTGCCTACAACCAGGAATTTATCCTCTAATGTTATATCCTAACAGTTTTTAATTTGGAGTAGAATTAGTTAAAGGCATCCAGAGCATTTTATGAGGCTTGAAACTTGAATTAAAAAAATCGAATTTCTAGCCATTCCTACACATAGTAAGTATGATAAGAAATCCGCCGCCTATGTGGTAAACAGTGGCATCAAATGTCAATTTCATAAAAAGATTACAGCAACTAGAATATTTCCAGTTTTCAAGCCTCATAAAATGCTCTGGGTGCCTTTAAGAAACATTATTGTCTGTTCTGAATTACCAAGGACATTATTTTTGGAATTACCTATGTAAAACGGGAGGTATTATGTTGGGTGTGCCTGCCTGTTTTCTTTTCCATGCTTATTTCCATATGCTAGACATACATGTACATTGCAGGGACACTGACAGGAAGTAAGGTCAAAGGTCCCAGAGAGGTTACAAAATAAATCATAATAAAAACGGTTATCTCCTTTCTTGTCTTAAAGACCTCCATGTCCATTTCCTCATGGGAGCCGTTTGGAAAATGCATAGACAGAGTCAGCGAGAAATTCACATTAATGAATGAAATAGGAATTTTTTATGCTTATTGTTGTCTTTACCTTACAGGATCATTACATGGCTGAACTGAACACATTATTCTCACAGGTAGATGAGAGACGAAGGGTAAGTTATGTTCATGCATAATTACATACTGAACTAGTTTGAAGAGACCTTTGTAAAAGATGTCTGTAGCGTTACTATTTGCACCTTCTTTAATGATTGCTAATTGTACTTGGATATTCACCAATGGTTTCCACTTATGACTTCTCTGTAACCTTTAAATGGTTGTGATATAGATTAAAACTAAACAGTTGGTCTCACAGGATGGGCTGGTTTTTAATCATATTATGGTAATAAGGTGATAAAACCTTGTGATTGGTCAGTTCCTGACGAATAAGGAAGCTAGACCAATAGCACCTCTCCCTGACACATGATGTACAGTTGAACAGATACTCACAACAGAGGGAAGATTAGAACAAACATTTTTTGATTTTCCTTGTTTTTTTCTCCCAATGTGTGTTTAGAAGCGGGAGGTTCCTGATTATCTGTGTGGTAAAATTAGCTACGAACTGATGAAGGATCCGTGTATAACTCCGAGCGGTATCACGTATGATCGAAAAGACTTAGAGGAGCACCTTCAGGTATGTCCTTGCTCGTTGGAAGGTGTTCCATCGGATCCTGTGCAGAAGTTACTCCGTCGTTTTCCCATCTTAAAGAAAAGTATTTTGAAGAGAAGAACATAAACATGGTCCTTTTGACACCAAATGAAAATTGCGATTCTTTTCTGTCAACTTTTGCTGTCAAATTTGTGCCTTGTAGGAACTGAAATTATCTTTCAAAACATTGTGAATCATACAGTACTAGTTCCTAACAACTTTTGGTAAAGCCAATCAAAATTTATGTACAGCAGTTTTGAAAATTTGTAAAAAAAAAATTGCCAAGCCACATTAAGACTTGTAGATTGTAGAATCTTTTTTAAATTCAGTTCAAACCCAACAAAAACACTTCAAGTAAGACCAGATGACCTTGAAAGAAATTGAGTTCGGAGAATGCACACCTCCATAGTGGGAACGACAGACTGACTTCTGCACGGTCCCTGTGGACACTTGGTCGTAACCACGTCTTTTTATGTTTTGTGTATGTAGACGCGAGCCGTCCCCGACTTTCTATGTTGTCAGATTAGCTTTGAACTGATGAGAGATCCCGTAGTAACGCCCAGTGGTATCACGTACGATCGCAAAGACATCGAGGAACATCTACAGGTACATACTGGTTAAGTACTGTGTGCAAAAAACCTTCAGATGTGTACATGGACTCCTACAAAACCTTCTGTTCATTGTCTGAAAAAGTACTAGTGTGAAAATCTTTAGAAATGTACATGGGCTTCTACAAAAACCTTGTTCTTTGTGTGAAAAAGTGTGAAAAACATTCAGAAATGTACATGGACTTCTACAAAACCGCCTGTTCATTGTGTGAAAAGGTGTGAAAAACCTTCAGAAATGTACATGGGCTTCTACAAAACCGTCTGTTCATTGTGTGAAAACCTTTGAAAATTGGGCTCCTACAAAACCTTCTGTTCATTGCGTGAAAAACCTTTAGAAATTACATGGGCTTCTACAAAACCTTCTGTCAATTGTGTGAAAACCTTTAGAATGGTACGTTGGCTTCTACAAAAACCTTCTGTCCATGCATTGCGTGAAAAATGTTCAAGTTGATAATAACAACTTAACAAATGAAGTGATACACGTACATCATACAAAAAACTGACAAATCTAAAGAATCTACACAGCAAATTGTTATGAAACTGTACATATTTCTCTGGTTGTCAGTTAGTGCATAATACAACATGTAATATGCTCTACACTTGAAACTAAAAACACCAGATTCTTATTAACAGGTATGGATGTACCGTTAGTATGATATCTCAAGTGTTGATGTGTTTTGTTTATCGCAAAGG
The DNA here is from genome assembly GCF_035083965.1 of Branchiostoma lanceolatum. NCBI lineage: Eukaryota > Metazoa > Chordata > Leptocardii > Amphioxiformes > Branchiostomatidae > Branchiostoma > Branchiostoma lanceolatum. Next base: position 15,503,218 of record NC_089729.1, read on the forward strand.
TTTTGTCTCTACCCTCTACACTCATTGTTTCCGTTTTCTCACAGCGGGTCGGCCATTTTGACCCCGTAACTAGGCAACAGCTGACCAAGGATCAACTGATCCCTAACCTAGCCATGAAGGAGGTCATCGGCCATTTTGTCAAGGATAACCAGTGGGTGGACGACTACTAACTTCAACAGCAGGAATCTACTGTACAGGGGGTAGATAACTACTAATTTCAACAGCACAAATCTAGCAGCTTCCAGTACCAGTCAAAGATACTTGCCTTGGCAAAGACTACGTAGTAACGGCAATAACACTCTGCATGCCTAAAAGACTGAATTCTGATTAAATTACCGTAACAGACAGTTGTATCCTGATCACTGACAGCACATTTGAAACTCTGCTCACCGAAGCCAAATTGTATTGAGTTTTCTGTGGGTGTATATAGGTACTAGTTTCAGTGTAAGTAAGTTTCAAGTCTAGGAAAATCAATGTTGTGTTTCCAATTACGGTCTTGAAAAAAATTGTGTTGGTTTAGGTAGAAATAATGCCTTTAGAAAAAAGATTTTTGCTCAAAGTGATTCAACAACTACAGTTAATGTAAAACTGAAATGTATATCAGGACAATAGTATTTTCAACATGGGATTCTAGTTATACAGGGCAAAAGGGGGCCTAGGTTTGGTGCATCTCTTAACATCACTTGTTTTCATTGCAACAGAAATGAGAAAAACATGTTGGAAAATTATGCTACAATGTTTTCATTGCTCAGATGTCAGATTTTATTTCTCTTAATGGTGGTCATCCCCAAAAAATGCTAGGGTTGGCAGGTTTTTGCTAATTTTGTGTTGGTCATCAGGTGACTGAAAACACAACATTTTTTTCCCTAGGCCTTAGCATTCTAGTAAATACCGAGTGGTTAAAGTTACTAGTCTAAGAGGAATCCATTGTTGATATTGTATAATGTTGTATATACTACAACTAACTGTATGACCTGACTACTGTGATAGGGTAGACAGTCAAATTAGGTTACGGGGACTTGTTTAGTCGTTCCGTTTCATTTTCTTTTTAATGTTACAGTTCAAAGGTAAAACTGTTATATTAGCTGTGTTAATTGTTCTTGTTACTGGCAAATATTAAAGGCAGGCGTGTGAGATACAAATGTACTTGTAACTTTTGTACAAACTGAAAAAGTCACTTGACATAATGTGTAAAGTCTTGTGAAATTTTTGTTCATTACCGTTACCTCAATGATCTAAAAAGAGCTAATCTTTACAATGGAGTTGGCAGATATGCGTATAGTAGATCTATCTAGGGAAATGGGTACTTTAAAGAGGCCAGTTTAATATTCAATTCTTTGTTTGTTGCTTTTGCTTTACTCGTATTCAGTTACTACAAAAGGTTATAGACAGGTTACATTTTGCGAATGTAGTACACATGTTGCATTTGCATTGCCTAATGATAGAATGCGAATTGTACAATGTACATCTTTAATGAACGTGAATTGTATGTTAAACCTAGCTTATTACAGTGCCTATGATTTCACAGCTAATTTATGTTGTAGATTAGAAGTTTTAGAACAACACTGATTGTACCATGTACAATCAATCAAGATATTCAGATTAAACGTTAAAATGGCGTACTTGTTATGAAGAATATACTAGTATTGAGTGAACCTCTGTAAAACATGTCCAAAACCAACAAAATGATTGCATTCCCTGCTTGGAATGGAATAAAGTTAGATTTTCTTAAATGTTTTGTGTGTGTGTGCCTTTCAGTAAAAAAATCTTTCAGGAGTAGTCTGTGCAGGGACAGTCTTTTGATGCTTGCATATTATCAACCAAAGGCCGGGGCCAGATAGCTTTACAGTCATCTACCAAGCTTCAAGGGCTGGTCAGTTGGACGGAGCAAAGTCAGGCTGAAACAATATCTACCCATGGAAAAATCTCGCCCATGGAAAAACTGTACTCGCCTGATCTGGCCAGTTAACGGTACATGTACAAAATGTAGGACATGCACTATTAGAACTATCACTTGCCCCCAGGCAATCTGGCCAACCGACTTGTCAAACCCTGGCTGTGCCATTAGATGCTTGATAATTCCATGAATTTTATCTTTTTACCCGCACTGGTGAAAACGAGTGCTTAGCTTGCATTGGATAGGACATTAAATGGAGGAGAGCCACAACTCTAACACGTTAAAGAACCCACCACACTTATTGTTACGAGTAGGTCATGGTTTGAGTGGACAAGCCTTACTACCTGGTCTCTGGGTTGACATCTTGAAAAGGTAATAGTGGCCTCCGAAAATAATTTCATCAGGTTGGTAGAACATAGGATATAGGAGATTCTTTTTTCACAACCAGGTAATCTCACCTGCTGACGTTTTGGTGTCTGTCAGACACCTTCTTAAGAGCTTCTGACTGGAGTACTGCTTCTCAACGCTATAAATAGCCGATGTAGGTGGCGCTTTATCAGCGAGAACGTAATCCAAAACGTCAGCAGGTGAGATTACCTGGTTGTGTAAAAAGAATCTCCAATATCCTGTGATAGTGGCCTGTTACATCAATCTTCGACAAAAAATAGATTAATAAATAGACACACATCTGTGCAGAACACATCAATCTTTATTACTACTACCAAAAACAAGTGAAGGTTATAGCCATGGTGCCATAGCTAGGAATGTTGAGATAAAAACAGAGGTGTCGATATTCAGTGTGCCATGCCACCAGCGATCTGGGAAATAGATGATCTGAAAGACATAGATTAAGAATAATGTTAGAATGCAAATATCGGCCGATCCCTAAAAATTGCATGAGAACAAGTTGTACATCTAAGTACCGAAAATGTTGTTAAGGGCGCACAATTTCATAGAACGATTTTCGTCCTATGACACTGAGGCTTTAGCAGAGAAAGTAGTCAAAGTATAGCTAATATAGTAATAACCTCCCCAGGACCGATGGTGCACTCATAAGGCTTTTCTGACTCCTCTAGCTGTGGATACTTCTCCATTAACCATTGTAGGGTGGTACGGTTAGGGTTAAATACTGGCTGTTGGTCGGGTGGATACAGGAACCATCTCTGGAGAGGAAAAAGCATAAGACCAAATTAGGAACAGATTGAAAATTATGTTCACAACTTCTTGAGTTTTACTGTTCAAAGAGACAAACAAACACACACAAAAAATAACCTTCTTGGCAAAGGTGACACAAGAACTGCTTTTAAGAAAAGCTGGCATCGCAACCATTGGATAATGGGATGACTCAATCAGGACTATCTGGCCAATCAGAACTATCCGGCTAATGTTTGGTAGGCCTATATATATCCCTCACTAACGCATTATGGGTGCCCCATATTTGGCACCTCAACAGGATGCAAAACATAACTTTTATTTGTCTTCTAGATCTGTATTTTGTATATAATTATAAGTGACTGCTGCACCACAGACTTACTAAGCTTAGGATGATAACAATAGCTCTCAGATTTAGAACACCTGACACTTTTTTCTTATATTTAGCACACTTAACACGTGAGCTTAACCTTCTCCCTGCTACCTAACTCTGTCACTAATAGAGAATGGGGTGCCAAACGGCTACTTCAGCATGCTAAAGGTTAATTCCTTACCTTTCTACCATAGATGACCTCACCAAAGCCTGGCCCATGGAAATGGAAGGGTACTCCTGTACCTGCACCTGAAAACAAGAATATACACCATTATATATGACTAACATTTTCCTTGACTCTCCATGCTTTTTTCATGTTTAAAATGAGAATTTGATGAATCCAAGATCATTGAATGAAATTTATGGTAAAAATTACAAGTTTTAGCAAAACTGCAGAAGTTATATTCAGACGTACATACTTAAAATCTCATGTGAGCTTTAGTAATGATAGATTCTTAGTCTTACCCGTTAACAAGCTGACAGGGAAAGTGTATGAAGAAAGAAGGTATAGCGTCTGAAGGAGAACACACACACAGATAGAGAGGACAGTAAAATAAGGTGACAGTTATAGGCACTCAAATGAAAATGAGAGAGAAGAACAAACATTACTAAAAACAATGTATTTCATACATACATGCATATGTGGTATGGAGCGAAATATAATCACATGCACTTCTATGAAAGGGAATTATTGACCAAACTGCATTGTATTTTCAAAACAGTCAATACTACAAAGCACTGCAAAAACCTAGAATCTTATTGCTGGAACAAACATAGACAAACATTGTTGTTCACTATTGGCTTTGCCAAGCTCTTGCTGCCATAATTATGCAAGAGCTTGCCAATATTGATTCATATCAACCTACCTGCTAGTCCAAAGCTGAGCGCACCTGTGTGCCCAGGTAGATAGTAGGGAGGCTGTATGTACTGGTCTAGTAATGGTTCCCACTCCGTGTAGTTTTGGTCTCCAAACAAATACAACGTTTCTGACAAGAAAGGCAATATGAAAAATTCAATGTCTTGTACATGAAAATAAGACGTATCTAAAGATTGATTCATGTACAGTAAGTACCAAAAATGTATAATATCAAAATATCAATATAGTGTGGACTGCATAACCTCTCAAAAGGATTTTCTACAGATTGAAATCTTAAAGGTACATGTACATGTATTTACTAGTAAGGGGATTCATATTATATCAAATATTGAAATAGTGTGGACTCCATAACCAGTCATGCACTCTCAAAAGGATTTTCTACCAATACTGGTTTACTGGCTCCACCTAGCAGGTTCCTTGTAACCTGCAGATGCCATAATGTCAATCCCACTACAACTAGTACAAGAACAGTTACAGAAGGCAACGACCGGGTGGGAAATTTGCTGCCATGAAGAAATTTACAGTCTCCAAGTGCTGAGTGGTTTGTATGATATTATTGTACCATTGCCGAGTGTGTTGGCATCCTGAGGCCGCAAAATCTCCTCCACATAATGCTGGAAACTGACTGGCACTGGGGAAACACATAGAAAAGTAAGTGTCACTCAGTCATTTTCGCTGTTTTATTACCTTAATTTGATACCTTCTTAAAAAAAGCCACAAATATAAAGAATTATCTAATTGTCACCTTTTGTGTAGGAATAAGTGTTTGCAGAGCTCAGAACGACTTCCTTGCTTCCATAGTCTTCCACTAGAGATGACTTGGAACACAGCTTTCTGAAATTCTTTTAAAAAAAATGTTAGAATACATGTTCATATCAAATGAGAAAGTAGCAAAACAAATGTAGCCTTTTTTTGCGGCCGTAGGGGCAGTGGGCTGTTAAGCCACTGTGTCCAGGGTGTGATATTGGAAGGCAGAGCCCATCCTTCTCCTTCCTTTTACCTCCTAACCAAAGCCAGGTGCCCAATAGGAGATAATCTAGGAGAAAAATTCTAATCTCTCCCAAAATTAAAACTGACTGTTTTTATCTTGAATATATTAGGTACTTACAGAGTTGTCTGTCACACTCCTGAATATAACAGGTGCTTTTTCTGCATATCTGAAAGTAGGAAATGTAATAATGGTATTGGTAATGGCAATTATATGCTTTAAAAGATCTAGGAAGCCTATTCATCTATAGATTGGTCATCTGTTTATACTGTGCATGCACTGTATACGTAACCCATTACTATAATTGTAATTACATTGTAATACATTGTTGAATACCCATGAGACATAAATAAACACATCTGAACCAATTAGGAGCCTTCGCCTTTGACGCATGCACAGTTTAAACACTGAACAAGCTAATTACCATGTGGTAGCTTTTATCATTATCTTAGTTACTAGTGTAAATAGCATTAATGACCTACTTTTGTAAGAAGCCTTTCTGTGTGAGAGAATTATCCCAGACATCAATGTTGCAGGGACCAGGCTGCGCTATCAGGTTTTCTGTGTCTGTGTACCTGAAAAAGAAATGATTTGTATCAATTGAATTAAGGCCACAGAACACAGTAATGGGCTACCCCCGTGGACAATAGTAGTTCGGGTACAAAGTAGTGCGTCACATTGCTTGAAAAGGCCATAGTTTTTCTTCTGTGTACGTTAGCGAGGCTGAAACTGTGGTGAATGGTAGAGGTATACATCAGTTTTGAGACAGTACGAGTTTGATTACGATGTTTGTTCGGTCGAGTTGGATTCGCGCCTGGATATTGTTACCGCCCGACTACAGTAAGTCGCCTGCAGTACGGTGACCTCCGCTGGGGGTCATATCAAAGTGGCTTTTGAAAGAGAACGAGCCGGCAAATTTAATCTCATTTTGCAGATATTTTGTAGATGGAACCTTCACGGCACGAAATCCGGTATTTAAGCATGCTTAAACGCAGCGTAAACGTGACGTTTATTCACTATTTCCGCAACTTAACGACCCCTATACGTCTGCTTAAAGATTGCATTTAAGGTGTCCTTTCCGGAAGTGCGTTTATGTACGTATTTTCACTCATTCACGTGTATTTACGTAACTATTTGACGCGTTAAGGCGTCGTTATGGACAATCTTTTCGTACCTTTACGGAAGATCCAACACGAAAAGTATGCGTTTCTTGAGACCTTTCCGTAACCTTTCGCCCATGTTTATAATCCGTTTTCGTCACGATTTTCTCTACGTTTATGTGCCGTTCACGCAGCCTGAAAGGCAACTTAAAATCATACCTTTCCTCGGGCTTTCCGTGATCTTTTTACGACCTTAACGCGCTACAAACGTGATCTCTGCAATGCGTAAAGGCGTCGTTATGGACAATCTTTTCGTACCTTTACGGAAGATCCAACACGAAAAGTATGCGTTTCTTGAGACCTTTCCGTAGCCTTTCGTCCATGTTTATAGTCCGTTTTCGTCACAATTTTCTCTACGTTTATGTGCCGTTCACGCAGCCTGAAAGGCAACTTAGAATCATACCTTTTCTCAGGCTTTCCGTGATCTTTTTTACGACCTTAACGCGCTACAAACGTTGTCTCTACAATGCGTAAAGGCGTCGTTATGGACAATCTTTCCGTACTTTAACGGAAGGTCCAACACGAAAAGTATGCGTTTCTTGAGACCTTTCCGTAGCCTTTCGTCCATCTTTATAATCTATTTCCGTCACGATTTCCCTACGTTTATGTGCCGTTCACGTAGCCTGAAAGACTACCTAAAGCTATACCTTTCCTAGTGTTTTCCGTAGCCTTTTTATGAGCTTAACGTGCTAAAAACACGAGCTAAACGTGCTAAAAACACGAGCTTAACGTGCTAAAACGTAGTCTCTACAGTAAGTTTCCTTTTCATTATACAGTATCTAATTTGATCCTTTACTTAACTTGCTACGGATGGCTTAACCATTCCGAACCCTTACATAGATAGGTAAATATGAATATAAAAGGCAACAGGACCGGTAAAAGTTTAGAACAATTTATTTGAAAGATGATAACACTGCACAAAAACGTGTTACGCCATTATAGCGAGACCCCTCCCCACCTTAACGAATATACACATACAAAATGGAATAAATGATTTCTTACATGGACAGCTAGTTTCATTAAAAAACGTCACCTTATCATTAATAAACTATTCAGGCTATTCCTTACCCCAACTATTAACTATTACAATGTGCTTCCAAGTTTTAACACTAGCTAACTATTACATCGACACCAGAACGTAACCCCTTACACTAACTAACCCTACGTCTAACTTTTCTTCCCTCCCGTGTCTTATTAGCCTTTACCAGGCTCCGTGGATCGCTAGGAAAATAGTAGAAATTGGCCAAATAGAGTGAATTGTAACAGTACAATCAGTCTGGGTTGAATAACGCTTACTAGGTACTTGCGGTTTCGTCATCGGTCGTCATATTCTAACTTGTTCTTGACGCGGTCAACGAGGGATCAATCTCACATTGTCGGTAGATTCTCCCTTCACCATTTTGCGACATTTCCAAGTCCACGATTCCGGTCCCAGTGTTGGGCGAGACGACAGGGATAGTTCCTATCAAGGAGGTAGGTAGACAGGTTCCGATTTCACTCACGCTAATCTGCAAACAGATCTATAGGTTTCATCAAGACCGTATCAAACTGGCAGAGAAAGTACTTGGATTTCTATACATACAAGCTCCTTCTTCCAGTTGGATACGGTCTTTGCAATCCATTGGGCCTGGTTGGAGGCTAACTCACGCCGTTGTTTACTTGGTGACCGTTGTCTCCACTGGTACCGCGTGGATGTGGAGATACAACAAAGTCCCGAATCGCGTGCCCGCATGCTCCGTTCAGCATCTCCACCCTCCTTGGTTTCACCCAGGAAGTATAATCCAATGAAGCCTCCTTGGTTTCACCAAGTTGTACAGACTGGTGTTCTTGTCCCAGCTTTACGTTTTTCCGTCCGGGTTCCGAGTGGTAAGAACAACGTTGTGGCCATAACTTTTGGGTTGAAACGACTGAGTTCAAACTTCCTTCATGAGCTGTCTTCGCTGTAAAAAAAAATAACTGTCTCTGGGATATACGGTTAATTTGAAAAAAGCCACCCTTTTCTCTGATTGGGTAATGCCCTGTCACATGGCATTCCACTAGTAAATATGGAGATGTTGCATTACCATCTCAACGTACCGCCCCAGCTTGTTTACGACTTCACACTGTATAAATTTGCAATTGAAAAGCAGACGTCCTTGCGTTTCGCTTTTGCCCCAAACACAACAACTGACGTGAGCGACAATAGCAAATTCTGTTAGCGATGATCTTTCTAGAAGTTACTTGTAGATTATAAAAAGGAAAAATGCGTGAGAACACGCGTTATTTGATGATTTTTGATACAAACAAAGGAACAAATACACAAATCTGCCAAAACGTGCCGGCGGCGCGGTCTCGATCCGCGGACTGAGCCAATTTGTGCGGCGGCCAAAGACAGTATGCCTGCCGACCTACAGATTAGCAATTCGGGGGAGTCGTTACTGAGAGCACAGTCAACCCAGCCTAAAGATAACAGAAGGATATCGGGAAGGTAAAAATAACGGCGAGGATAAACGCTCGCTTTCCAACAGCTTTTCTCTACCTAAACATAAGAATGGATTATGTAGACTGAGCCTATATGTAACGGAAGGATATCGGAAAGGTAGAAATAACTGCGAGGGAAAACGTCAGCTTTCCGACAGCTTTTCTCTACCTAAACATAAAAGGGGGTTACGCAAACCGAGCCTATATGTAACGGAAGAATATCGGAAAGGTAGAAATAACTGCGAGGGAAAACGCCCGCTTTCCGACAGCATTTCTCTACCTAAACATAAAAGGGGGGAGGTCTCCCCCCTTCTATGTAAACCGAACCTATATGTAACGGAATGATATCGGAAAGGTAGAAATAACTGCGAGGAAAACGCCCGCTTTCCGACAGCTTTTCTCTACCTCAACATAAAAGGGGGGAAGTCTCCCCCCTTCTATGTAAACCGAACCTATAGGTAAAGGAAGAATATCGGAAAGGTCGAAATAACTGCGAGGGAAAACGGTCGCTTTCTGGCAGCTTTTCTCTACCTAAACATAAGAGGGGGGAGGTCCCCCCCCTTATGTAAACCAAGCCTAAAGGTAACGGAATGATATCGGAAAGGTAGAAATTACTACGAGGATAAACGCCCGCTTTCCGTCAGCTTTTCTCTACCTAAACACAAAAGGGGGGAGGTCTCCCCCCTTCTATGTAAACCGAACCTATATGTAACGGAATGATATCGGAAAGGTAGAAATAACTGCGACGGAAAACGCCCGCTTTCCAACAGCTTTACTCTACCTTAACATAAAAGGGGGGAGGTCTCCCCCCTTCTATGTAAACCGAACCTATATGTAACGGAAGGATATCGGAAAGGTCGAAATAACTGCGAGGAAAACGCCCGCTTTCCGACAGCTTTTCTCTACCTAAATATAAAAGGGGGGAGGTCTCCCTCCTTCTATGCAAACTGAACCTATATGTAACGGAAGGATTTTGGAAAGGTACAAATAACTGCAAGGGAAAACGCCCGCTTTCCGACAGCCTTACTCTACCTTAACATAAAAGGGGGGAGGTCTCCCCCCTTCTATGTAAACCGAACCTATATGTAACGGAAGGATATCGGAAAGGTAGAAATAACTGCGAGGGTAAACACCCGCTTTCCGACAGCTTTACTCTACCTAAACATAAAAGGGGGGAGGTCTCCCCCCTTCTATGTAAACCGAACCTATAGGGCGTATTCAGTCACGTGACCCTCCCCCTAGCAACGAGCACTGGCGGCCATGTTGGTGCTCACTTGATAGTGGAGTCCTATGGAACTCTCTGTATAAATGGCAGATGTTTTCTACGCCATTCACAATTTCCCTTCAAAACGTTTTGTCTCATAAATCATGGTGTTTTGCCTCGTGGTCAGATGTTGGATTGGGACTGATAAAGCACACACCGGTCGGGTAACAGTAAGATTGGTTTTGCGTTTCTCGTGTAGGACGTGTACGTGCGGGAACATACGATCGCGAAGGGACTAACGACTGAAACAAAAGTGGATTTCTGACATACGAACAACGGATCTAAATAGTTGAAATTTGAGAATCAACGTGTGTGTATGGAAACCTTTTGTATCTGGTCGAAAAGCAAGTTACAGGCCCGTTGTGTAACACAGTCGCGGCACCGTGTAGTCAGTGTTCGTTGCTTGAGATACGTTCATTCATAAACTGGGGGTCTTTCAACGTCGAACTTTCCCGATCATAACGTACTCCCTGTCAGCAAAATTTCTCACGACACTCAAGACACTGTACTACGTGACTGCAGGCCTTGGAACACTTGTATGCTCTGAACTGATTTTATGCGTACTCTGTAAACAGTTTAGCGGCCATGTTTGTAGGCTGCTGGGGAACCTCGCTCGCCGATAATGGGTCATTTCCAGTAGGTGAAATTGGACTATTGTAGCGAAAAGATGTGAGGCTGGAGACTCTTTGCATATAATAAAACAGCGATCAGATGACTTCGCACTCCTTGGAAATTTAGAGACCGTCGGACACCGACCAACTTCGCTGCAGGGTGAGCACCAACATGGCCGCCCACGGAGGGCAGGGGTGATGACGTCACGTGAATACGCCCTATATGTAACGGAATGATATCGGAAAGGTAGAAATAACTGCGAGGAAAACGCCCGCTTTCCGACAGCTTTACTCTACCTAAACATAAAAGGGGGGAGGTCTCCCCCCTTCTATGTAAACCGAACCTATATGTAACGGAATGATATCGGAAAGGTAGAAATAACTGCGAGGGAAAACGTCCGGTTTCCGACAGCTTTTCTCTACCTTAACATAAAAGGGGGGAGGTCTCCCCCCTTCTATGTAAACCGAACCTATATGTAACGGAAGGATATCGGAAAGGTAGAAATAACTGCGAGGGAAAACGTCCGCTTTTCGACAGCTTTTCTCTACCTAAACATAAAAGGGGGAAATACTAGAATATAACTGCTGTTTCTTGTAAGCTGTAGCATAAACACGGATAAAAGAAGATCAACTCCGACGAAGATAGGTATGGACTGTATGTCTAATTTTACTACAAAGTAGACGTACAATGTGCGTGCACATGCATATGGTGCGTTGTTTAAAAAAAACTGTAACAGAAATGACTTAAGCGGGATCGGTGTTTACTGCAAATGGGTGTATCTTAAAGATCGAAGACCGTTTCGGGTATATCAGCTAGCTATTCTCCAAGATTTTGAAAATTGAGGCACTTTTAGTCCCCATGAGAGAATACATCTGCTTGGAGAATATATTGGTTACTGATGTACCATAATGTTTCATCTATACGATGTATATAAGGATGCTTGAAGTCCATGGAAAGATATAGTATGCATTTAATTCATTTCGTTGTTTAAAAAAAAAACTGTAACAGAAATGACTTAAGCGGGATCGGTGTTTACTGCAAATGGGTGTATCTTAAAGATCGAAGACCGTTTCGGGTATATCAGCTATTCTCCAAGATTTTGAAAATTGAGGCACTATTAGTCCCCATGAGAGAATATATCTGCTTGGAGAATATATTGGTTACTGATGTACCATAATGTTTCATCTATACGATGTATATAAGGATGCTTAAAGTCCATGGAAAGATATAGTATGCATTTAATTCATGTTAACGAACGCGGAAAGGTTGCGGAAAGCTCAAATCTTACTTTCAGCGGCATTAACGGCCCCGTAAACTCTGCTGAAATATTTTCCGACCTTTAATTCTTGTTTTCGTCATTCGGAAAGTTTGCTTAAATATTCGATTTCGTGCTGTGCTTTAAGTCAAACATATAAAAATCTGGCACCCTAATTGTGCACCTTTCTATAAATTTTCAAGCGTCGAAGCTTCTCACTTTGGGATCCTTAACTATGTAAATCCCTATAGGGGCAAATTATACTGTTTTCTGCAACCTTAATTATCCTTCAAGATGGGTTTTTAGTGGTACATTTTGTCCAAGTGATTAAGATGACGCATTTATCCATAAGTTAAAACAGTATCAATCAAAATACGGAGCCCAAAAAATATACAGAAAAGCTCACACATGTTGTACCTTGAATGAGATTTAAACCAAGGAGGTTTCATCAAGAGGTCTTGATTAAACCTCCTTGTTTAAACTAACGTTAAATTGTTAAAACATGCATGCCTAAACAAATAATATCAATAATTCCATCGCTTTAATAAACTCCTACAGGTGAATGCTCGTCTTATGGTTGTCAGTTAGAACTTCGTCTAAAACAGAAGTACACAGAATTACGATCATATTTGGTAAGTACAAATTTTGCCTCATAGAGTCATACGTACAAGCCAATGGGAAAGTCGCACGTGTATTTGTGTACATATAACCCGGAAGTAAGAAAAAGGGTGCCACATGTATGCTTTGATCGTCTATTTCTACCGTTTCTCTACGTCAATTTTAACAATAAAATAACTCTTACCACCCGCCGTTAGAGTATAGAAGCTTGTGAGCGTCTGTGTCTTCTGACTTCACGCAAACCTGGACGAAAAGCACGAAAAATGCTTCGATCCACCGACAGAAAAACTTGGTGGCGGCCATGTTGTTTACACAGGGACATACACGTTTTGCGATAAGACGTAAACTTTCGACGTGTAAATCTTGTCGCTTATTTTTGCATGAAAATCACTTTAAAAATCACTAAACTGACATAAAAACTCATATGTAATTATTATCAGTAGAAAATAAATGCAAAAAAATGAGGAAAACTGAGCGGAATCTTTGCACACAAAAATTTAACGACAGGATTTTTTATAACGTTTTATGGTAGAGGTCAGAGTTCAGTTCTTAAGGCGCGCGTGTGAGAATCCCGTGCAACATGTTTACGCTGGTAGAAATGACAGACACTGTCAGGATTCCTCCTCATCTCTTCCACATTAAACTTAACGACGCCGTCATTGAGGAGCTGAACAATAAGTTTGCAAACAAGGTAAGGTATTTGTTGCTTGCTTGCTGGTTGGTTGCATACTTTGGTTGCAATATATTTGGTTGGTTGGTTGGTTGGTTGGTTGGTTGGTTGGTTGGTTGGTTGGTTGGTTGGTTGGTTGGTTGGTTGGTTGGTTGGTTACTAAAATATTGCTTGCTTCCTAAAAGTTTGTTTTTTTATTCGTTGCTTGACTTGTAGCCTTTTGATTTGGCTGAAAACTAATAACATATAACTAATATACTAGTAATAACTAGTATATGTTTTAATAATGATTTTAGGGTTTAAAATACTGTATATCCATGTAACACCTATACTTTTGCCCCATGCCCAGGTTGTGTACAATGTGGGGTTGTGTATAGCCCTGTTTGACATCACAAAACTGGAGGATTCCTTCATTTTCCCGGGAGACGGGGCATCTCATACAAGAGGTAGCTTATGTCATCTTAATTTTTTTCTTAAAGCCAAAGTAGTCAGTTACTTATATGTACATGTACTTAAATTGCAGATCAGTCAAGTTCGAAAGTTCATTTTCTTTAAGATTTTAAATCTGACACATTCCCTTGTTCCAGTTCATTTCAGATATGTGGTGTTTCGACCGTTCATGGATGAAATCCTACAGGGAAGAATACGCAGCTGTAGTAGAGAAGGCGTGCACGGTAAGTAGGATGTCAATAAGCCAGGTCACAGTTCAAACTACGCAGCAGGTTGCACTGTGGGTAATACATGAATGTAAAATTTCCATGACACTGTTGAGCCTCAGTACTGTTAGCCTCAGTGTAAAGCTAAAAACTAGGTGAAAATCAGACAGGACAGCACGAAACGGTTACAAGATGCAGTTTTGAATGAAAAGACTGGAATCTCTCATTCTATGTACTGTAACTGTTTTTGTACTTGTTTGTAAGAATTGACATCTTGACTGCTTATGTTCTCCAGTGTCTCTTGGTTTCTTTGATGACATCTTGATCCCACCCGATGCTCTCCAACAGCCGTCCAAGTTGTATCCTTGTCTGGCTAGAGTAACAGAGTACTTCAAGTACACTCAAACCACCGGGAAGGGGAAGACTAAGGATGTTTCATGCACTGTTGTATTACTGTGAAGTTTTGAACTGTAGACTAGCCCAAGTACCAATTTTCAGCAGGGCTCGAAATAGTGGGTGCATGTGGACCCTTGTGCACCTGATTTTTTATTGTGGGTGCACTGGTACACCTAGATATTTTTGTAGGCCATAGGGTAAAAGTAGTATTGTACACCAGTATACAGAATATTATTGAAATGTAAGTATCCGAAATAGTAATACAACCAGGGGTTCATCTAAATCAGGAAAGAGGGGCGCTGCACCCTCTTGTTTCAGGCCAGTGCCCCCTTGTCAAATTCAGATTTTAGCCTAATATCCAGCATAAAGCCTTCACTCAGCAATGGATTCTTCCATAAATACATAGAATCTGCTTCCTCGCATGTGTGTGCTCCCTCTTGTTTAATTTTTCTAGAAAAACCTCTGATACAACCATTTGTTTTACTTTATTCAATATAATATTATGTATTACTTAGAATTACAGATTGAAGTTCTTAAGAGAGGCAGTAGCGTCAACTTTGAAATTATGCTTTGCTGACATTCAACTTTGTTAATGACTTATTTGGTTGGGTCCATGGCCACCAGTGCACCTATTTCCAAAAATGAATTTTCGAGCCCTGTTCAGCCATAGTAAAATATATGATCATTGTACTATCATTATACATTAGTATTAGCATGCTCCCATGTCAGGAATGGTTGACTTATATGGAATATGATGTAGCCTGAGACTAGTATATATATAATAATGCATTGCACACCACAGAGTGGCAGGAAGTGACGTGGCAAAAGGCCTCGGTTGTTTCTCATTATATCTTCAATACATGAGAAATCCCGCTTTAATTGACCTTTAGCACGCTGAAGTCGTTTGGCACCCAATTCCCTGTTGGTTACAGAGTTAGGCAGCAGGGACAAGGTTAAGAAATGTAAAATTGAAAATAGTTGCTCACAAAACACTTTTGAACAATACAGTTGATTAACCTTCTCTCTGCTGCCTTGAGCCATAACCATACATCTGTTATGCATAAAAGCTACCTCAGCAGATTGAGGTTAAACTCCACTCCACAGTTTTACCATTACTCAGACTATGAAAGATACCCCAAAAATAGTTACTCATTACAAGCAACTGGATAAAATTTTGAAATAGTCAGACATTTCAGACAGCTTACTGTTTCAAAATTTTATCCAGTTCCTCGAGATATCCTATGAGACTATTTTTGGCGTATCTTATGACCTGGGTGACCTAACGTATGAAAGGTGCCCTAACTCGACGATCTCAGCGATGAAAGCGAACAGGTCTGGGTGTGGGAATACGAGACTGAGGAGGGAACACATGACCTGTTCATGGACAAGGAGGAGGAGATTCGCTTCCGGGTGGTGGACGAAGTGTTTGTGGATACGACACCCACAGGGCCAAAAGTCAGCGAGGCAGCGGAAGCCGACAAAGAGGCCAAGAAGTCGCCATATTCACTTGTGGTATGGATCAGTCTTCAGACTACCTCAATAGACAAATTTGAACCACACAAACTGGTTTTGTAATTCCCTGAGGCTTATTTGTACTTATCTGTTGTAAAGCAGTAAAAAAGTAGTCAAATGGTAATCAAACATCTGCTTCCTCCGGATTCAGGGAATGCGGTTCAAATGTGTTCTATTCTTTACGGACCTGCCATTTGTTTGTCTGTCTGTATGTGTGCAGCGAAACTTGAGAAGTTGTGGATGGGTCTTAAAGGAAAGCTACACAAAAAATTGAAATGCAAAATATACTCAAAAGTCAAATTCTCACTTGTTTCACATAAGTCTGTCATAGTTCTGGGATCTTCCACCGTTTGCAACTTATGCCGGGCTGACGCCTTCTTACCTGATGATTGAATTATATGACGTCAGTGCTCAAAATTTCCAAAACAGAATGAATATTGCTTTTCAAATTGGCTTTCCTCAGGATAGATTTTGAGGAATGTTCAGAATTCAAAAGGCGTCAGCACGGCATAAGTTGCAAACGGTGGAAGATCGCAGAACCATGACTGACTTACTAGTATGTGAAACAACTTGAAGTAAGAATATGACTTTGGGATATATTAAGCATAGTGCAGTAAGTCTTTTCAATTTTTGTGTAGCTTTCCTTAAATAATGATATTTGATATTGGAGTGGGGGTCGCGAAAACGAAGATCAAGTTTGAAACTGGGTCTCCTAGCAGCTTACTACGGCACTGCAGCAGAACTTCCGATTTTGATATCCCATGTTCTTGACATGCTATGGTTTGTTTTTTGTTGCAGGGAACCATCAGTGAGCCGGGCCTGGGACTACTGAGCTGGTGGAACAGTATTGGATGAAAGCCTTTATTTGTTTACTTAGTAAACAAACCATACAACATGTACAAAATTAATAACTTTTGTTGCCTTGTTAATCTGTGAAGCTTTTGTATTCAAGTTATGTATACTTAGAGTTGCCAGGACAGAAAAGAACTATTTCTAGTTTTTTTTTCAATTTATTCAGTTCTACTTGTATCAGGTCCGCACATGTAGCTTTAATTGTAAAGCTATTGTTTGATTTCAAGTTTTGTAAATATGATTCCTATTATATCATTGATATGTCCTTTAATAAGTGATATAGCTATTGTGATGTAACATGTCATACAGGCAGTTGAATACAACTGATATATGTGTGTATGGTTACCCATAAAAAGTGTTCTGTATCATTGTCCAGATGCCTGATTATGAGAGAGCTTGTGCTAAGTGGTTATACTAGATCTTAGATTCTTTTTTGTATGTTTATGTACTGAGTTATCATCTAAAAGGCTGGAATGCCTCATTTTCTCTCCTACCACAAAATAAAACCATCACAACAGAGAATGAAGTTACAGTATCATGCATGGCTGCATATAAGATAATGGAATAGCTGGTAAAATGTTTTTACATTTCATTCATAGATGGAACCAACATTTATTTACATAAACCACATTTATTTTACAGTATACTAGTAATATGGTCTGTAAAACATCACGATCAAGGAATTATTCTAAATTTATTTTCAAATTTGTGATGTCAAATCCAGATCGAATCGTCAAAAGCTACTTAAATTGTTTCCTACACCTCAAATACCACGATATGATGTCACAATATAATGCTGCAACTGGGCAACATAAATCCATCTTAATAAGCTTTGTGCTAAACAGCCTTTAAGGATTTTAAGAAATATGATTAAGTTGTCTGATCTGTTATTAACCTTAATATTGGGTTTAATGGATTTCGAGGAATTTTCCGAATTCAAAATCTTACAAACTCGTTGATTCCCTCGAACTCGTTAGAAATTTCTGAAAATCAATCCTCAGGAAAGCCAGACCAAAAAGCCCTTTTCGTTCTAGTTCAGAAATGCTGGGACCTATTTTGACCTAACAATTGATTAATTCAATCATCAGGCGAGTAGTACGTGCAATTGTTGCAATTGGCTGGAGAGCCTGAACCATGACAGACTTAATGTAAAATAAGTGAAAACTTGACTTTGGGGTATATTTAGCCAAGGATAAAAGGCTTTTGAATCTTAACTTTAACCTCCCTTAATTGCATAGAACATAGTAAAGGCATCTTGGAATAATTATAAGTTGGAGTAAATCATCAGATATAATGTAATATAGTTTGTTTTGTTTTTTAAATCAAGTTAGGACTCTCTTTCCTACACTCTGACCACGCTGTTAATGTACAGTATACTCACATGTCCAGCATGTGTATAAAGAGTAACCAGGATTAACCTTCAGCACACTGAAGTAGGCGCTTGGCACTAACTTCTCTATTTGTTACAGAGTTGGGTAGGAGGGAGAATGTTATATTAAGAATGAAACTGAGTCATAATACCTTTGACACAGTGACAAATTGATTCATAATTATTCCAAGCAAAACTTTACAATCATACTTTATATTTATTTCTAAACAGCTCTGAAATATTTACATACAGTCACTGTTGATGTATTATAGATATAGTATTATATAGATATATAAATACATTGTTGATGTATATCTATATATATAAACTCAGCACAAAAAGTTTGGAAACTTAACTTTGGTCGATCATATCTCCGTTATTTCTTGATCAATTTCAATGATTCATATATCATTGAAAAGCTTTTGTGATTTTCTTCCCCTTGATACTAAACTTATTATTGTTGTAAATTAATACAACGAGCACCAGACCTGCTAATGCAAGCGAGTCTCATTAAAAAAGTGCCCAGATTACCTTACTAATGTCAAACGCTCAATTCAGTATTTTTTTCTTCTGCTGGTAGCACCTGGCTTTTGTACGAGGGTACTATGAAACTTGAATCAACAAAACACATTAATATGAAAGCCAAGGGTAGTCTTCATCCAAAGAAAAAATGCGTAAAGGATCCTCAGTTATGATGACGGTGGCTTAATACTGAGTGACTGTATACAAGCCATGCACTGTCACCACAGCCCGGTACGTCCTCCTCATGCTTGTCACCAGTTTTGGTACGTGGCCCCTGGCTATTCTTCCAGAAGGAGTCGTTGCAGGTCGACCAGTGTTGTTCTTTTGATCATAACTGTATGCACAGCTCGCCCAAGCTGATCAGTGATCACAGAGTCTCAATTGTGTTGAGATCTGGGCGGCAGGAGGGCCAATCAATCCTCTGTATTCCTGCATACTGGAGGTGGTCTGAAATGACTCTCATTCTGTATGGACGTGCACTATCATCTTGCAGAATGGCACCCAGTCTCATAATCATATTGCGGAGGTAATGATTTTCGAAATGTAACTGGATGGAGAAAGGTGTCTCTATATCGAAACATCGAAGTTGCTTAGGATGATTAGCCTGTTTTTTTCCGCTGGCAGTTAGCGTCGTACTGCGCCACACTATGACACTGACCCAAACAAACAAACAAACAAACAGTCAGTCCATCTGTGCAACAGTCAGCATAGGGTTCTCCTCGCCGCCCCAACACTTTCATTTACCCATCCAACAGTCGAAATAAACCTTGTCTTATCTGTAGCTGTGAACATAACATTCCACCACACACTGTTCCATTCACGATGTGGACGACACCACCACTAATGGGTTTGGCGCTGCGCTAGGTGTTTGACACTATTATGGAAATTTGGGCACTTTTTTTCTACAACCCACTCGCGTAAGCAGGCCTGGTGCTCGCTCCATTAGATTGCAATTATAATCAGTTGGGTGTCATAGGAAAGGAAATTACACAAGCTTTCCAACGATATATAATGCATTGAAATTTATAAAAAAACAACGGAAATATGATCAACCAAAGTAAAGTTTCCAAACTTTTTGTGCGTAGTTTATATCATCCAGATATAACCATGTGTTCCCAATCCTAGCAATATACTGTAGTCACAGTTGTATAATTCTGAGGTATGGATTTGTGTTGTAGTTTGTATACAGTGTCCGACATTAATGTCACAAAATAACTAATACCTTTCAGACACGGTCAAACGTCTTCAAATAACAAGTAGTACGCAGAATATTTTGTCCCTAAATAATGTGACAATAATGAAGTTCCTGAGTTACTGCTATATATAGATGAAATACTAGGATCGTTGGAAGTTTTCAGCCAATGAAAAAGTGCTGTCTGTGTTATAGATATGCTGTTAAGTATATTGTGCCATTCAAAACGGTACACAGCAAATTCCTTACAATAAGCGCCAGAGTTTTCTAGCGTTAATGTCATTAGTTCCTGTCATACGTTTCCTGTGAGGTCCTGGGAAAACATTACGCACGTCCGGCATCATACATGTACAGTCAATGGATTGCCTGATACAAAGCACGCAAAAACGCAACGTGACTTATGCTTTTCCCAGAAGACATGGGTTTACATTCTTCAAAGGATGATCCACACATACAACTTTTGTCCCTAAAGAATATGACCATTCTAAAGAAACTGAGTTGCTATATATATAGGGACGTTTTTGAGGCAGTGATGACGGTACTGTCGTGCTCTTCTATATACGTTTCTTCACATGCATATTCTACGCATGCGCATGCACGTACAAAATGAAACGTATATCGTTCCATTGATAACTGTATGGCTACATCCTCACTTTAGTGTCCTGAAATAGTTAGAGTCATACATTATATTACAGACATCCGGTCTTTGAATTCGTCATCAAACGCGTACTAAATCTATGGCGCAGAATGGGCGATGTACTTTTCAAGAAGTTGGATATCAATCTGTAGTCTTCAAAGGACGTTTTCCTGCCAATATGACCATGTGAATTATGTCATAAATGTCCTGAAAGTACGTATCATAAAGTATAAAACATGACTTCAAAGTGTTTGAGATAGATGGTTATTGTCATATGTCCTTTATGGCGTTGTAGGGAATTTTACGTACTGTGCGTAACCATGCATCAAATCAGTTGACATCAATTACGCTTCAAAATGACCACATAATATGATAAACCACCACATACATAGCGTAACAGACCACCTAACATACATAGCGTAACAGACCACCCAACGTTACATGTTCCATGTTCCATGACCACATAATATGATAAACCACCACATACATAGCGTAACATAGCGTAATATGATAAACCACCACATACATAACGTAACAGACTTCCTAACATACATAGCGTAACAGACCACCTAACGTTACATGTTCAAGATCTGCTCGTAGGGCCGTTGGGTAGATTCAAGTAATGACTAAGCTTTCTTGGTAGATCCATTGTGACAAGCTTACTGAGGTATTGGTTGGTCTAAGTCGACGCACGCCAGGGCGTCACCCCAGGTTTCGAATTGGCTGCCGTGTTCACTGTGAACTCATTGTAAGAAATTAATTCTATTACTGTAAATCCATTTAAGTTCGCGTGTTTTTGTTTCGCGCTAAGGCGAAAATGGAGTGTTTGCGGTGGTTTCAAGTTTACGGCAGCGCTGTATTCACATACTGCTACAGTATTGGACGAAAATGTTCGCGGTGGTTTTGAGTTCGCGGTGAAACGGTCACCGCGAAAACCGCGAACATAAAACCACCGCAATCATATTTGCATTTACTGTACCTGGCGGCAGGAATAAAAAAAACTGTAAGTATGATTTAATAGATAAGGTTCGATGTTCCTTACCTTTTGTACAGACTTTGTTGATCGTTGAATGATACTTCTCATATGGTTCAATGCTATCAGGAACTAGCCTGGGTACCATATCCTCCGTAGTAACCGCTGGCTCTATCCTTTCGCTTGGTTCGGCAAGCGAAAAGATTGAGCCAGCGGTTACTACGGAGGATGGTACTCAGGCTAAACAGGAACTGCATACATAACCACATTAAATCTGCGTTTCAACGTTCGTCAATACTCTCTTCAAACTCGGCACTGAGGAGACACTGGCGTCCCTGTTGAAAGAAGCCATCTCTATGACGTAGACTTGTCTCGTCCTGGTCCACTTCGTTCCGACGAACGCCATTGGTCCACCCGATTCTTTGATCCTCCGAAACGTTTTTCCAATCTCCTCTCGTACTTTTTTGTCCGTTAGAGCGTAGATGACACCGTTGATGCTACTGCTTGAGTGAGCTATCACTAAGCTAGAAAAATGAACACCTCCTGACCATGTGTCGTCTTGATCGGCTAACACTATCACGGCATACTGAAGCCAACACACAACGAAGTAGATACACAATACACTCAGCGAGCGTAGAGCTTTTCTAGCTTCTTTCGCTTGTGGTGGTGTCCTGTCTTGAAGTCTTCTCAATTTGTTCTTGATTTTCATAGCATTAAGGTAGAGCGCTGCGTTGAAGATGAACACTGTTAAAGTCGGAAGGATGTGTCCAACGAGAAGAAACACTAAAGTGTAGGACGTTTCGGTTCGATCGTACGCACAGTTCATTGTCTTCGGGTCGTAGCGAAAGTTGCCCCAACCAAACCACAACGGTAGTACGAAGCCGAGCCCGTAGACCCACATTCCCACGACGATCACCACAGCTCCTTTCTTGGTGAATATGTCGTCGTGTGTTTGTCGTTTGCAGATGAAGAGGTAGCGGTTGACACTTATGACGGCGGTTGTGGCTAGAGAAATGACGCAGCCGGCAACGCACAGACTCCCGGCGATGTTGCAGACCGTCGCGGTCGGGTCCAGACGGTAAAACTCGGGCCAGGCTATCCCCAGGATATGTAGCGTGTCCACTACAGTGGTCACTAGCAGGTCCACCGCCGTAAGATTGACCACATACACGGTAGCGGACGTTCGAACGTCCTTCCGTCGGTAAAGGACCCATAAAACGGTGACGTTTATAGCCGTACCGAAAACTCCTAGACATCCTACGAGCACTGCAAGGCCAGTGCGGGCGTTTGAAGGATACATGCTCAAGTCCATGTCCATCTTTACTCTTCAAACGTCCGGTCCAAACCTTATCAACCTGTTAGGGCTCTACGGATACACACAGCTAACAGTTGGAATTACAAACTTGAGACGGAAGGGCTGACGAATAAATATGGTTAAATGATTGGCAGTCATTGCACGCATGGCAATCGCTAATAAATCATTCATGGCTTAATTTTAAGACCCAAACAACTTTCATGGGAACTAATTAAAAGAACCTGGCATGAGCTACATTTAATTAGTAGGTATCAAAGTTTTTGTCCTAAATACGTTATGCTATAACGTTAACGGCTGATGAAATGACTAGTATTCTAAGATGTGTGCACTTTTCTTGACATATGACTCTCTCTATCTTGCATGGAATTCATGATGACTGGATGCCAAGGGACGGATTAGGGGATCAACTACGTACACCGCATTCTAATCAACAGGTGCGGGAAATGCGCTTGACGTCCCCGCTAATCGGATGAGAACCAGGGATAACATCTATAATTCACCATCACGGATATGCACAGGCACGTTTTACACACGTACGCGATTTTGAATTTCGAGTCGACTCAGGACTGTGCAAGGAGAACCCTAGCCCACTCAAGTAGAGTTTTCTTGTAGGAAATCTCTACTTGAGCAACCCAAAGCTCCACACACACAGCCCCGAGTCGACTCCGAAAACTTGTGTAAATCGGTCCTACCTATTCTTGGCAGGTGGTGTTTTCGTCATCACGAAATGAAACACGTGAATTTGAAAAACGTCTAACAGTTAACGTTACCTGTATGCAAGTACAGTACATCGGCATCTACTATGGAAAGGCAACCTTCTTTTGATGAATACCACACATTACCGATCTGAAATACTCTTTTCTACCCATAGTACCAAGCCTATATACCATTTTAGCTTGACAAATGGGAACTTGCACACACATCATGTATTTTCTTCTGACATCTGAGAAAGTTTTCTGCAGATTGAAGGTGACCATTTCGAGCTTTTGATTACCCTCTACCTGTTCCAAAGTTGTCATCCAAAAAACGTACATGGGAAGTGTTCTTTGTCAGCAGAAGGGGTAAAACATAACAGCTTATATGAGGGTGGCTGTTCTAACAGTCTGAAACGCTGTGACGATGAACGTACAGTTGTTATCCCACAGGTAATTCTAATTGGCAATTTCTAATTAGCCTTTGGAGACCATAAAATTCCACCAATCTGGAGGTATTCCCTTCTGCAAAATACAGTGGCACTGGAGACAGTCTACATCACAGTACATGGTAGAAGTAAAGCAAATCAATCAGCCTTGTGCACACATATGTGTGTGTTTGGATATTTGGACAGTCTAGCTTCCCAATAATTCAGTCAGTCACATTGAGAATTTCAGTTATGGAAAATCTTGACAATTTTGTGGTGGTTCTATTTTCGTACTCTCCAAGCAGAGGAAGGGTTCCGGCAGGTTTTTGACGTGTTTTTAGGCGTTTTTGTCAGGCTTTCTACTTTTCCCATAGTGTGGGTTGGCTATACAAAAAAAAGGACAAAGTAGAAAGCCCGACAAAAACGCCTAAAAACACGTCAAAAACCTGCCGGAACCCCTCCTCTGCATGCTTGGAGAGTACTATTTTCGCAAGTTACCTCTCCACCATGAATTCATGACTCTACTCAAGAAATTCAACAATGTATCCAATTTGAAACGCCCCTTTTCCATCGTACAGCAAAATAAAACCCCTGCTAAAGTAAATTAAGTGCCAACATCCTGATTTTAATTTTTTCAAACCTGACAATAGGCTTTTCCTCTGTCAATGTGCAGTTATGTCCCAAAATTGGAGTTCCCTTTTTCTAGGTGATGCAGAGAACACTTCTTTTATCTATGATGGGCCACACACAGGTCAGCATAGCCAATCTAATTACGAGCAAGGAATATGCAAATTATATGCAAATGTGGTGCAGCAAATATACTCGCTGAGATTTAAAAAATAACTGTTCATCAAATGGCTATCACTTTCCCTTAGGCTGCACCAAGTAATTTTTATGGATGACGTCCTTTGGAGACCCTAAATCTAACGCGGGAGCGCAAAAAAAAACAAGAAGGGCCGAAAAAAACAAGATGCCTAGATTTGAAATATAATAGTCGACGACACATGTTAGGACACAAATTGAATGAGAGAACACAGTGTAACAACTAGCAATTATTGTATTCATCATGAAAACAGCAATAATTTGAATAATTCAGTTGAAGTTGAACAGCAGTTGTTGTCCTGTCCTGTTTCTTTCCATATGCCATTGATTTGCGGCACTGTCGTAACTCTTTGGCCATAGTTACAGGAAACGGAATTTCTTGGGTTTTTTTCTGGGAACAGACCAAAATCAATGCGCGCGGACGTCATCCATAAAAATTACTTGGTGTAGCCTTACCTGCATATATCTCAAATAGAACAAGAGACTTAACCTCTACCAGGCTCCACAGGTCGCCGGGAAATAGCAGAAATTATAGCCAAATAGACAACATGCAGGAGGACTTAGATGGACAGGGACTACCTAGTTCTAGGTAGCAAACTGTAGTCCTGGCCAGCTAACTCCTCCCGTATGTTATCTGTCTATTTGGCCAATTTCTGCTATTTTTCCAGCGACCTGTGGAGCCTGGTAGAGGCTACAAGGGACTGACAAGTAATGAAATTATGATACACACAAGATGTAAGGCCACGCAATAGTTGTACGGTCTTGTTATTTTATTCTTATGACAGAACCATCTACATTCATCCTCCTTCTTCTCACTTCAACTCCTTGACAGCCAGACCTGCAGCAGAACACAAAGACATTGATTTGAGAGGGAAACAAAAACAATACAAAAACAGGTTGGAAAACGTGCTTGAAAAGTGTTGTGTTAGGTTTGAACTGCACGTATTCGAGGTCATGGTTCACCCCGACCAATTGAATCACGTGAATCGCATTGAAACTTAAGATTCGTATCAGCCATTTCCCGACAAATCCCTTTCTAACTTGCGTTAACGACTACATCTGACCAAACAAACTTGCCAGTGAGATGGTGGAGGGTGTCAGCTTTCCAAAGATGTTTTCAGATTGACAATTTTGTCACTTTGGAAGTGATTGAAAGTGACCACGATTTAACGTTTAGAAAAAATTACCACTGGCGAGTTTGTTTGGTCAGATGTAGTCGTTAACGCAAGTTAGTAAGGGATTTGTCGGGCAATGGCTGATACGAATCTGAGTTTCAATGCAATTCACGTGATTCGATTGGTCGGGGTGTGGTTGAACCACCAAACTTGTAAACAGTTTTTGTCTACTAATGTATTTCGTAAGGTGTTGTGCTTTCATTTATCAAGTTTGAAGATATTGTTAAATCTGTTATTTCATTATCCCCCCTCCTTCCTGAAGCACTTGTTTTCTACTCACCTGGTGGGAGGGACTGCTTGAGCTTGTCAGCCTTTTCCTTGTCGGTGATGACGAGGGTGTACAGGTACCGGCTGCACCGCACCTTGAACTTCACATTGTCCTTGTTCTTCTTGATCTTGACGGCTGTGGAAGCACGGTATTGAAACATGCTATGACTTTAACTTTACCAGCCATATGGTTACCATAAGAGTACATTTCAGTTGAAAGTGTAAATTCATAAACTTTTGCAGTGGTGTTTTTTTTTTGCAGTAGCACGGAAAATGAGTGTTTTAAATATGCAGTTGAAACAATACAGCTTTCTCATGCGGCGGACATGATAGAATGAAAATGAGGCCATTGTGGCAAACATTAGACCGACCCCATCTGTCAATCACAATTACCAGTTCAGCCAATGATTACATGATAATTAGAGAATCGACCAATCAGGAATTGTCTGTCCGTCAAATATCTGCGTTTTTATTTTGCATTTCTACGTTTTCATCCAATTGCTGCATCTTTTTCTGTGCAATACACTAATTATAATATTGATAATTGGATATCATATTTCAAAACTTGGGATTTGGGAGGAAAACTAAATCTGTTAATCATTGTTGTAATGTTTCTTTGCCTCAATGGCCTCGTTTTCATTCTATCATGTCTGCCGCGTGAGAAAGGTGTATTCTGTAGTATTGTAATCATACAAGGGAGACAATTTGCTGAGAGGTTACCGTAAAATAGTACCACTGCGAAAGTTTCAAGATAAACAGTGTAAGCAACGGGTGCTCAGACACAGCCAAGAGATAGATGGCTTCATTGGTAATCAGGAAACACTTAGGTTCTCCATCATTGCACCAGTCATCAGCATCTGGCTTTGGTGATGATTACAATGATTGTGATTGACGATGCAGTTCAAGCATCGTGAAATAATTAGTAGAGAGAGAGAGAGAGAGAGAGGTTTATGAAAATCCATAGACAAAATCTCTTTCATACACAGACACACACACAACACAAAGATACACATATCATGAACAAGTCTTTCTGTCAGTTTTGAATGCAACATGTACATTGATACTTGCCTGAGTGTCATACTAGTTAGTTCCAGGCTCTTGCTTCACCAACAAAGTAGGCTGAAGAAGGTACGGTGAAGGAAAAGCCTGGAACTGACTAGGATAAGACACTGATGCTACATTGATAGTTTACTTGAAATATCTTAGATCTGTAGAAAGCTTTCTACAATGGTGCCATCACCATGATGTAATGATAAAGTGTAAACACCGACTAAGACACATTTAGCTCATATTAAGATGTTTTTCTACTCACACTTGGCATCTTTTCTCCTGGCCGTGAGGAGGAAGTCCTTGATCTCATGGATCTGCTTAGGCTGTGAGAAAAAGACAGAAACATTACAATCTACAGTAGTACATATTCCCATGCTTTAAAGGCACCCAGAGCATTTTATGAGGCTTGAAAACTGGAAATATTCTAGTTGCTGTAATCTTTATGAAATTGACATTTAATGCCACTGTTTACCACATTTGCGTGCAGATTTCTTATCAAAAGTGCTCCAAAGTGGCACAAAAATGAGCTACATGGTGATCTTTTAGTTTCACGCACCTAGTGTAAATACTGTAGATACCATAACCCTGCCCACCTCCGACAAAACGTAGAAATGCAAAATTAAAACATAAGACTGCAAATATTTGACGGACATGCAGTCACTCTCTCATTGGTCGAACCGCTAATTGTAATGGACAGTCAGGATCAGTCTATTCAGTTTCAATCCTAATAAAATGCTCTGAATTCCTTTAATACATTAACATGGCCCTCATTGCCTACATGTATATTCTACTAGTAATAGTCTTAATCTTATGTTAATTTGTGTTATCAGGGTGACATTTTTAGTATTAAAATTGTGTCCCCACCGCCAGCGAACCCGGTACAGTGAAGCAGAGGGGGAAACCCAGGAGGGGCCCTTCCGAGCTGTACTGGGGTTTGAGGCTAACAGTGGAGGTATACTGCTCTCACACACTCATGACTCAAGCACTCCCGACGGTACAACGTGGTAGCGTTGCTGGACCGACTCGGCCCCAGGAGTGGATCTAAGGAAGTGTGTATCCGCTGGTCAAGCGGTAGAAGCGCCCTCTAGCTTTAAAGCGCCAGCTTTGCAGGCATAATGGCGTATGGCTGAGGCTAATTACAACTTGTATTGAATGGTATGCTACATATATACCCGACTCAAAGCATAATTCAAATTGAAACCATATATACATAGAAGCCCCTTCCATATCTTAACCATATCGATGTCCACTTTACACTAATTCTAGGAATTAAAACAAAGGATATGATAAATTAAATAAATAAAAGTTTCAGAGCAAGTAATATATTTCTGTTCAGAACTCACCATGTTTTCTGAGGAACCAGTCTTCAAGAGGAAGACGAAATATAGCCAGCAACCTGGTGGGAAGGTAGAAAGATTTATTGTGTTGAAGTACACACAAGCTCTCGCGGTACAAGAAACAATTTCTGGTAGATAATCTGAATTTCTGATTCGTGCAAAGACCATGATGATATATACGCCCCCCTCCCACCGTTGGTGTCAAATCGTCTACCTCGTACTAGTAAGTTACAAGTTGTAAACTCATGTAGTCGAGTTAAACAACGACTGTATACAAATCTACAAAGAAACGCTATCGAGTCATGGATGTCTCTGGATTACAATGTTGACAAACACATGAGGTGGCGTGGCAGTTTGATACGCAGCAAAGAAATCTGCAAGTCGTACAAAATTCTGTGCTAGCGACCGCAAGTCAACATGCTTGAAAACTATCCCCGAATCGTACTGTTCTGAGTAAGTTGTAAGCGAACGATGTCCTTTAAACGGAAGGAAAGATGTTTATGGCCGTTTCTAAGGTAAAAGACCACACCAAAGTGTCTTGCGGAGGAAGGATTACAGTTGATTTTAAGAGTGTATTTTACCTTGATCTTTTAACAAGATGGCTGCCTGAAGAAAGAGCGAACCTCGTTTTCGCGTCGTGTTTGCAGTGCAGCGGCGACACCTACCTGTACTGTACTGTATTGCAGTACAAATTTTGCAAGTCAGAAATTTGAACAAGTTACTATACTAGTTAGTCTTTTCGCGATAATTGCAGGTTTAATTCAAGGAATACATCACAAGACTCTATAAAATTCTTGCTTCTGAAACCTCTGTGAAAATGAAGTTATTGTTATCTCCATGAAAAAAGGCTTTTTCATGGAGATACTGTTTTGCTTGCGTTTGGTGTTTGTGTGTATGTATGTGTCACCGGACGCTAAAAGTCACCATAACTGTAGAACCTGTACATGGATTGTAATGATTTTTGGTATGTGGGTGGGTGTTAGGAGGAGGAAGGTCAAGGTTGATTTTGGGCCCCCTGGCATGTGTGACTGGAACTGCAATGGCGTATTTGTTAAAATCTTCAATGTAGAAGAACTGAAGAGTGGATCGACAGATCGTCATGTTCTTTGGTACACAGGTAGGTTAGACCAAGTTGTACACACTTAAGTGCAAACTATGCAAATGAGACCGAATTTGCATAAGTAAGGAGGTAAATCGTTTGCATGGGTGTCGTCGGATGCTTAAAGTCAGCATAACTGTAGAACGTGTAGATCGATTGTAATGATATTTGGTATGTGGGTATGCGCTGGGAGGAGAATGGTCAAGGTCGATTTTGGGCCCCCTGGTTTGTGTCCCTGGAACTGCAATGGCCTATTTGTAAAAATGTTCTAAAGGGGTATAACTGAAGAGAGGAACAGCAGATTTTCATGTTATTTGGTACGCAGGTAGGTTGGACAGAGATGTACACACTGAAGTGCAAATCATGCAAAGTTAGTGTGTTTGCGTGTGTGTGCGCGTGTGTGTATGTTTGTGTCACCGTGTGTGTATGTATGTGTCACCGGACGCTTAAAATCAGCATAACTAAAGAACGTGTGGATGGATTGAAATGATATCTGGTATGTGGGTAGGTGCTGGGAGGAGAAAGGTCAAGGTCGATTTTGGGCCCCCTGGTATGTGTCACTGGAACTGCAATGGCGTGTTTGTAAATATTTTGCAAGGAGAATAACTGAAGAAAGGAGCGACAGATTTTCATGTTATTTGATATGCAGGTAGGTTGGACAGAGATGTACAAACTGAAGTGCTAATTATGCAAATTCATACTGAATTTGCATAAGTAATGAGGAATATCTACACTATTGTGGGCTTTGAGGTCGCACCATCTGTTGGTCTCTTATCTAGGTCAGTAGCTATTTATAGCCACTTCTCCCCTTGCCCGGCCAGTGTGGGTCATACCATTGAGCGATATAGAATGGGGGGAACTGGTTTAATAAAAAAACAAAGTTTCATGGAGATTTTGGGTCCTAAGACTCTTGTTTTCGGTTTGTTTGTCTTGGTGTGTGTGCAAGTTGAAGATTGTTCCCCGGGTACCGGTCCAAGCCAACGGTTGGCCTGGCATGTTTATTGAAAGTCGCAATAATGAAACAAGACATCCACAATAAACTCTAAATACGGAGGTATGAGATCTTCGCTTCATTTCTCAGGTTTTCTTTTATACATTCTGACCAAGCCCCGATACCGAATAACATTACTAAACGTTGCATCCCCGTTGTCATTGCCTGCATTTTCTAGCATAACGTTTAATTATTTGTTAACGTTATATAACGTTAGTAACGTTACTGTATCCTGACACAAGTGTGTGTGGAGAACCCTCACCTATAGCCCACTTTATCTATACAGTATACATGTATCTATGACAACCGTAGTGATGACAACGCTGCTTGAAGTGTAGCCACTAGCAGTCAAAACAATACACATTGCTATTGATTCTTCATTGACAGGTTGAAGCACGGCGTTCGCATGCCACCCACAAAGGATATACTGTTCTCAACGATTTGCTTGTGTTTGTGTACACATCTTTCGGGTTTTAGTGCCGTATTGGACATGATTTATAACGATGCTCACAAAGGGTGCCCACAGAATAACCATTTCAAGTTTATTACATCTGCCAACGTCAACGTTCCATTGTAAATACCACCGTCTGTTTTTGGGTTGTAGTATGAAGGAGGTAAATTGCCAGGTGGTATAGAAGATCTGTATTATTTTATTACCTTTTGCGTATACACTTTACAGGCTATAATAAAAAAAGGTAAGCCATGACAAGCTTCCTTCGCAGACTTCTAGGAGCGTCGGTGTTCTATTTTGGGGAGGGGGGGGGGGCGCTAGCTGATTCGTGGTTCGCGAAGCTAGCTTTTGGGCCTCCTGCATTGGAGTACCTTGCCCGCATATAAAGCTAAAAATCGCGGATAAGCGCTCCTCAAAAAAGTGAAAGCCGGTGTTCCTAGAAGTCTGCAAACTAGGCTAGATTATGACTTGTGAACTTTACCGACATAGACGACCGTTACGTTTGATCGTTTTGTCAGTACTCTAGCATGGCCAGGTTTCTCTGTCCTCCCAACGTTCCGCTACAAGTCCAAGGGGTGACTCACACAGTGACAAAGAAAGTGGCCTCCACCGGAGTGTTTGCGATACGACGGCTGCGGAGCCGATCTTTTCAGTATCATTCGGGTGTTACGACTAAAAAAAAAGGTGTCCTGTTTCTACAGACACAGGGTTATTTCGTTCTACCTTTAGGAGGAGGTTTCATGTGTAATTGAGAAGTTCAGGGACGACGCGATACTCGTGTATGAAATCCTATCCCTCTCTGGTCGGTAAACAATACTCTGACAATATTTTGACAATAGCTGCTGAAAGAAGAGGTGCTTAACATGCAACATGTCTAAACAAAGGCCCAGCAACAATTATGCGCGCCTTGAAAACTAAATCTACGAGGGTTCCTCTCGAAAATTTGGGAAAATTCAACGTTCTTTTGTCAGCATATGCTGTTGAGGGACTAGGGGTGGGTTTGACACCCATTGGACGTCGTTACGGCGACCGCAGGGCTTCAATACCTCAGGTTGTCACCGGTCATTGGTAATGTCAATAGCTTGCCTTCCGTAAAGACACTTTTCTCATTGACATGTCGTCACAAAGCCGCTACAGTTTTTACACCACACAACCCACATTCAGCGCCCGTCGACCACGACTGCTCTATTCAAACACTAACACAATCGCCAGGGTTGCTCACGTCTCTATATATAGACGACGTCATGTAGTTCGTGTTTAATCATTAACATGAGCGTCTGTGGTGGAAAAAAATCCGCTGAAGAGTGTATTGAGCCGTGGTCAGATGGTCGCAGAGTAGCAACCGAGCAAACACAGCACTTGTGCTGAGCGGTGAGTACTTCAATATGGATTACCGCTAGACATCTGGGCCAAAACAGTGGAAGGAAAAGTCCCGTAGGCATGACAACACTGTCTTGAAGTAGTCTTGGGACTTGAGAGTGGCTGTTTTTGCTCACAAGCCGGCGGGAAAAAGACGTTAGAAGTATCCCCAGCGCACAGCCATATTTCACTGGGTCCGTGTGTGTGCCGGGATCTTTTCGAGTACGTTCGTGACGTTTCGGGGATACTATCATCAATACTTGTCCATAAAAAAGGACTTGTGGTCTATCGGGACATCTCTCCAACTACGTCTATACGACAAGGAAGTGTACAACTTCTTCTGGAGTTTCTAGGCTTGTGCTGAGATGGAAAAGCCGAGTCTTGGCGACAGAAACGTTGTTGTAAGTGAACCGTTGGAGTTCAAAATTGTGGAGAGATCGCCGTTTCTTTATGGAGCTACAGTCTTGGTGTTGTTAACGTTTGCAACCAACTGAGAACGTTCTTTTAAAACCTGATATCGGAGCGACACGGTGAGAATGGCGGCGGGTAAAGTTGCAGGGCCCGAACTTGACATCCACCGCCTGTACATGGCGCAGAAGAACAAGATGGAGTACTGTGCGATAGCCAGGCAAAAAGCTACGGACTCTACGGGAGGAGGCACATCCGTTTGGAACCAACATATCCTACGAAACGTACCGACGAAAAGAGCCGCCCTACAGCAGGGTATCAATCGGATGAACTCGTCTACCTTCGGTCGGCTTCGGCCAAGTCCGTTGGGGGGCACGAGAGCTCGGCCCCTCGGCACGTCTCGCAGCATGTCGGCCATGTCTCGAGGGAAACGATTCCACCAACTTCATGACTTTCTCCTCAGAGAAGATTTCTTTCAAGACGACGACGACTTGGCACTGACTTGTATGAAGCTTCACGAAGTTGTGGTGGTTGGAACTGCGTCGAAAATGAGCCCTAGGGAAGCAAAGACTGAGGAGAAATTACAAAATGTACAACAAAACGTCGTGTCGACTACGTCCGTTTATCCTGTACAGTTGCCGGCTATAGAGAGGCAAAAATCTCTGATCGATCGCGAGCCGATAGCACAAGAGGCGGCCAAACGCAGCAAGACTGCAAAACACCTCAGCAATAAACTTGCGCGTAGGCAAGCTCGAAAGACTTCCTCGCGGGCTTGGGAGCAACCGAGACCGAAGTCGTGCAGCGAGGCAGAGTCGTCCGATTTAGACTCTATCACAACGCCGGAGTGTCAACCACAGACGATTGAAAGAATGACGGACTCACGACCAAGAAGCGTCGCAGGACTGAAACCCGTCTCTAGAGGAGTTCCCTCCCCTGACCAACAATGTACAGACGACAATTCGACGGAACTTTTGACCACTACAAAGTCGCTCTACACACGCACAAATCGCGCGACACCATCAGTGTTAAAACTGAGCCCACTGACATATTTCGAAGTTGACAGAAACAATATGTGTATATCTGACACTCTCAGTACCACACAGGGTACACCGAGGCAACAGGCGTTCCCTAACCGGGCAAGGAGGGCATCGGAGCCGGTCATATCGGTAGCAGCGCCGCCGGAGCCGCGGGCTGACTCCCCGAGAAAGTCCATCATCAGGTCGAAGAGTACCGAAGCGTCCAGCGACAGTTCTTCGGAGAGCGACGGGGGTAGGCCCGAGACGAAGAGGTGCGCCAGAACGGTTAGATTCATGGGAATGGAAGTAAAGATATATGCACCAGACGCCCCCGTTATTGAAATTAGTCATAAGGGGTAGACACTAGACACTTGACACTAGACACTAGACACTAGACACTAGACACTTGATCTTATTTGTGAGTCAACATGTGCAAGAAACCTTGCCGCACTACTGCAGAAACTCTTTCACTGTATTGAGCATCAAAACAAGTTGTTTTGTTACTTGCCTCTAGCTAGATATCAGTCGTCATGCAAAGGATCACTGTCTTTATTTGAAAGTTAGAGTGTTTTATAGAAGAAATTTGACAGTATTGTAGATATCACTGACAAAGTCGACCAGGTATCATGGACCGACTGATGGCATGCGTTAATAGTGCGTTTTGTGCAAGTAAATTATTGTTAAAGGGGCACCGACTATAGTATTTAATTCATGTACAGTTATTTGCCCTTGATTTGGGAAAACTTGTTCTAAACTGTTATTTAGGCTGTTGCAATCTCATGATCTCTACTGACATTGTGAATGTCTAAAATTGCATTGTTTAATGTATACGTATACGTATACGCAATGAGTATCCAACATACGTGACGTGGAAATGGAAGAAAAAGACAAATGTTTTAAGATAAGGATATGTACATCTAACAACGACTATCAAGATACGTAAAAGCCATTTGATAAGTGTTGTAGTCAATTCTTAAAGGCAACCAAAGCAATATTAGGGCAAAAAAATGAAAATAAAAAAAGCTGAAATCTTTATGGTAGTGATATTTGTTTAGCACATTTGCGTAATAACTTCATACTTCATAGGATTTTAAAACCGCGCAAAATCGTCCCGTACGAAGATCCCCTTAGTTTCGTGAGCCCACAAAAACGCCAGGCACGATTTTCAGTGAGTTCTCACATTACAACAACATCATATGTATGCAACATGGACGTTGCTTTACATTGTGATAGTGTTGTTTGAACTAATCATGTATAGAAAACACTAAATAAATTGACTTTCAAAGTCAGATTTTCGGGCCTTAATATTGCTTTGGTTGCCTGTAACTGTTGAAGAAAAAAGTGATTGTTGAATGCACATATCTTTGCTAATAAATCACGTAGAGTCTACATGTGGCTTTGCGGGGTCCAAAAATATTTGTACTCGCTTAAAAGGGACGACTGTTGCCAAACAAATTAAAACCGTGTACATCTACCCGACACAATTGTCTGTTTGCTAGTCTTTCCTTTCCCGTCACCCTTAGTTTGAGGAACAGCGTCTTGGTAAACACTACACGATCTAATTTAAAACGCTAAGACATCTTAAAAGGACCAGGTGTCAAATTGACCCACTGATAGGGAATAGATGAATGCAAGAGGCTTAAACATTCTGTTGTTGTTAACACCGCCACCATCAATATCTCGTGTTAGTGTTTGCTCGTTTCTGTGTAAAGCTTTTTCGTTCAGTTTGAAA
Source organism: Branchiostoma lanceolatum (assembly GCF_035083965.1). NCBI lineage: Eukaryota > Metazoa > Chordata > Leptocardii > Amphioxiformes > Branchiostomatidae > Branchiostoma > Branchiostoma lanceolatum. The sequence continues at coordinate 15,538,795 of NC_089729.1, forward strand.
TCCTTTGGTTGACTGTGTTATCGCTTAAAAGTCTCAATGCGTAGCATAGACAGGAGATGGCTGAACTGACAGGGATGTAATAGATTTGTCTGAAGGGAAAGACGCATACGCGTAAGAGTGACAACAGACGACAAAGGTTGCTGGGTGGTAAGACACCATTGTGACAAGATTGCACTGTACTCTCCAAGCAGAGGTTAGGCTCCGGTTAGTTATAGACTTTTTAAGGCGTTTTTGTCGGAGTTTCTATTTTGTCACAGGCTTGGCGACACAAAGAAAACGTGAGAAAATAGAAACGCCTATAACGTCCAAAAGTAACTGGATCCTTACCTCTGCTTGGAGATTAACAAGATTGTCTCACTTAGACAAATTAAAGCACTTCAGCCTTTAGGTCGCCTTTCAACTAGACGGCGATCGGTGTGCGACCGTTCAGCGACCAAAATTGGATTTTCGCAACCCATGATTTCATACTTAGAATATACATATGATGTAATAGTATGATTTAAAAGACAACAAAACACACAGAACGTTTTAAAAAAAACTTTGTTTATGAAATACTTTAAACGATCTGTCAAATCTTTAGTCGCCCAGAGGTCACCCAGAGGTCTCAACCTCTAGTAGAAAGAGTGTATTACAGAACAAAAGACGGTAGCTACGATTGGTCAAAGTTGAAAACAAATTAGCTCTTACGTTTTACAGACTAAATGTAACATACAAAGGAGCTATAGACATGGCGTTTTTGCAGGAAGCAGTTTGAAAATGTATGTTTCTTTACACTTTTGTAGAGAAGAAATCTTCAACCTCTTGTGACACGGCACGCCCATTCCTATGCAGTGTTAAATTTCGTCTTACCTACGAAAACGTTAAGAATTCGTTTCCACCAGGTATTTCAAGGGTTAGACACTAAAGAAACACAAGAGAAGTCCATACAAACACGTTATGCTCACAATGCTTTGATAGCCTCAAAACCCAGGAGCCATATAAGAAAGATGGCTACATCATTCATAGCAACCGCTTGTAGACTATACCTCGAGTCAATACGTACAACGCTTAATTCAATCTACAAAGTGCCAGCAACAAATTAAGGTACGATGAGATCTGAGAAAGACCAATGGCAATGACTTTAAAGTCTTTGTTTTGTTGAAGTGAGGCTTGTCCCTTTACCCAAAACACACTGAGCGACGCCCTACATTTGCAAAAGCTTTATCCGAAAGACAACATCCGGACGAACGTGAAAATAGCAACGTTTGCTGCCTTTTCTAGGCATGTGCGTCATTGCCTGGTATTCAAACCTACTATAGCTACCGAGTTTCTTCGCAATTCGTCCCCTTGCGCAAATAGAGAGGACGAAGACCTGACAACTATTATAGGTTTGAATACCAGTGTATGTGCGTCACTCTTGCTGCATTACTGACACTGAACCGTAAATATATGTGACGGGTACAAATAGAAATATGCGGGCCCTTCAAAAACTGAAAGTTGGAACAAAAGATCAATGTGAGACGGTTGTTACTGACCAAACACGGCATGACATTTCACTTTCATGACGAGTGTAGGGGGCAAGGGCTACGCCGCACGTTAACGCAATCCAGAATATCGGGCGAGTGTTCTTTTATCATGTATGTCTATAGACGATGGGGTGAGAGAGAGAGAGCGAGAGAGAGAGAGCGAGAGCGAGAGAGAGAGAGAGAAAGAGAGAGAGGGAGAGGGAGAGAGAGAGAGAGAGAGAGAGAGAGAGAAAGAGGGAGAGAGGGAGAGGGAGAGAGGCAGAGGCGGAGACAGGGAGAAAGACAGAGCCAGAGAGAGAGAGAGATAGGGCGAGACAGAAACAGTGAGAGCAGGGAGCGGAGAGACAGTCAGACAGAAGACAGAAGGAGAGAGCTCGAGACAGAGACAGAATCAGTGAGACAGAAACGGGAGAGAGAGAGTGGTTGATATGTACAGATTTGATAAGCGCGGGCCGGGGGCTCAACGGAATTCTCAAGTCACTGAATACAGACGAGGGAGGGAAGTATTGGTGTTCTACTAGTCATTACATTATTAGTCATTACATTAAAAGTATAAAAGGATGTCGTTCCTGATTCTGTTTATGCACGTTGAGTGGCCCAAGTAAGGAAAACCTCAACGATCTCCAAAGGTCATCGTTCGTAAGGACGGTCAGACGATATTTCGGATTTTTATCCGAATGTAACATACAGGTTTGTTTGTTTGTGTGCTTGTTTTTTTTTTTTTGGTTTAATCAAGCTATCCATTATCATCTTCCTGGAGTTCGCTTACACATTTACACATTTAACAGATTAAATACAATTCAATTAAATGTAAAGACCAAGAACATATGCAATTGATGAACAGAAAATCAAAGAAAATCAAATGTTGTGAACTTGTATACAGGTACCCAGACTGAAGTAGGCACGCGCGTTCTTCTGTTTGCTACCTATATTAGCTATGCTCCCTGATCCACAACAGACAGACACGTGTTTTTCTTTCCTTGACCCTCTTGTAAACGTGATGCTTGGATGAAAACACCGCCGTCTTTTCTATGCCACAATGAAACAAAACCAGACCGTCCATTGCAGCCGCGAAACCCTTCCGGTTAAGCACCTTAAAGAAAGAGCCTTTCGACCTCCTTAAGAAAGCACTAATGAGCCGCTGAGCAAACAACACTTGTAACGGTCGTTGCAGCCCTTTGGGATGCTTCCGACTGTATCGGTAGAACAGCGACCCCGTGTGTAAAGAGCACGGCGGGGTAGCCTCTCTACCAGCCTCTCTGGAGGCCAACCTTTAGAAATAAGACTACAAGTAACGAGGAAGAATAGAAGCAAAGCAATGTCAACTGGAGTCTGCTAAAGAGGCTATGTACAGTTACTGTACAGGCCTTTTAGATAGTCCTCCTAATGTCTTCTGATAAAACTCTAGCTATAGAAAGAGGAGAATCAGCTACCTTCTATCAGGTATCGCCAAGCCTACCATCAAGGACCATCTCACTGAATGTTTGTAGGAAGTAGTCAGGACTAAAACAATGAAGACGGTCTTAAGTGGACGTGATGATACAATTATTGAAATGTAAAGGGGGGGGGGGCAAGAGCATTTCCATCCCGCCTTTATAAGTTATAGCTTCACGGTTTAAACTGCGCATGTGCAGTGTGATGCATTGTAGGGTAGGTTGTGAAAGTTGAAGGCCCCTAAGACAAACAAAACTGCGATTGTTTACAAGATAGCCTTCACCTTTGACCTCGCGCATGCGCAGTTTAAATCGTAAACCGGCTTACTAGTCTTGGGGGGGGGGGGCAGTCGGTAAGAAGACGCTAATTGCAAGTACGTAAAAATAATTCAAACAAACAACGGACAGGAATATCCCTTCACCGCTTTTATTTATTTTTTTCTGGCGCTTGTTTGAACAATAATGTTCAGACAGTCATTCGCCGTTAACACCAGGTCCTACTAGTATACTACTACTGCCTGGGTAGGAGTAAAACGTTTTTCCATTATGATCCTTTTCAGCTGTTTCCCCTTTTACATCTTTTTTGTTGGTCATAATCAGTACAAACTCCCCATTCTACATGGCTTAATCAATCCGAACTGCTGCATGTCTATGCTAGACATTCAGTTTATGATAACTACATATATCTAGTACGTTTCTGCAGTACCTTAGTGGTACTAAATAGACTTATGAAAGAAAACAAATCACTAGCAAAGACAGCTTCCGACAGCATTCATAACAATCTTATAATCTCACATGTATGTATAACATCTATTCAATTCTGTTACATCAAGTATCTAAACATGTTAACCGTAATCCTACCATTCTATATGAATATCTGAACTACATTTTATTGTATGAAGTTAGCAATGGGCTAAATGCAAATAGCAAAGTAACAAATGGCTACTCTAGGTTGAAGAATGGTTGTCTAATAAGCTTTCGTCTTATTGTCTAACATCTTAAGAGCAGTAAAATATTAAGGTGGCCACCGTATAATATAGATTTAAACTATTTCTACGAAACAATATCAAATCGTATCTAAATGAGCATTTAACAAGATCCTTATTTAGCTTGTCTGCCGATTGCAAAGCATATGCTATAACATTGAAGAATTGAAGCTACATAAAGCTACTTTAACAGACTGTTGTATACGTATCTCTAAGACTAAAACAAAAAGCGCTACAACTCAACGTATATACTGCGTAAAGATGAACATCGGAATGGATGTCACTTGTTCATCATCCGGCAATAATCTCCTCGAGCTCACTCAGCACTTCCTCAAGCCCGTCAGGATCCGGAATGTGCTGAGTTTCCTCCAGCCCGTCAGGCTCGGGAAAGTCCCGGACTTCCTCCAGCCCGTCAGGCTCCGGAAAGTCCCGGACTTCCTCCAGCCCGTCAGGCTCCGGAAAGTCCTGGATTTCCTTCTGCCCGACAGACTCCGGAAAATCCTGGACTTCCTCCAGCCCGACAGACTCCGGAAAGTCCTGGATTTCCTCAAGCCCGACAGACTTCGGAAAGTCCTGGATTTCCTCCAGCCCATCAGGCTCCGGAAACTCCTGGATATCCTCCAGCCCCTCAGGCTCCGGAAACTCCTGGATCTCCTCCAGCCCCTCAGGCTCCGGGAACTCCTGGATTTCCTCCAGCCCACCAGGCTCCGGAAGGTTCCGGATTTCCTCCAGCCCGTCAAGCTCTAGAAGATTCCGGATTTCCTCCAGCCCGTCAGGCTCCGGAAAGTCCCGGACTTCCTCCAGCTCCTCAGGCTCGTGAAAATCCCTCGATTCCTCGAACCCATCAGGCTCGGGAAGGTCCCGGATGTTGGAGGGGTCCCGGATATCGGACAGGTCCCGGATGTGCTGCAGTTGTTGGTCGATCTCGTTGAGGACGAGTGATACCTCCCGGGTGGCTTCTTCTCCCTCATCGATGGCATTGGTCGTCAGCTCGGACATGGAGTCTAACATCTATAAAGACGGAGACTCAATTGTTGGATACAGAAATTCAGACGTTCTAACATCATCTAGTATATGGTGAGGAATACTAGCCATGATAGTGTGTTACATGTCATTCGATAGTGTGGTACAGTTACATAGAATTTGGTTTACATTACATATTGATATGTTATGGTAACAAAATGCTAGATGCCATGGCCAGCGGCTGCATTTGATTCAGTCATCTTGTGTACAGATACAGATATAGTTGGCTGTTGAACCGATTCACACAAGAAGACGGCAAAATGACTAACATTGTCACACTGACATCGATCGTTGCTAAGACAGCATGGTACATGTATGTTGAGAAAACGTACCTCTCTCAGCTGCATAGCAGCTTCCTCCCCAGTTTCAGTCTGTAGTGTTTCCAGGCCCAGGTTCTCCCGTCCTTCCAGGTCGTCCATCAGCTCCCCCGCCGTGCGCTTCAGGTACTGCAGCCCGTTTTCCACCTCAGCTCCAATGTTACGTTTGCCCTTGTCAGCTGTAATAAATTATACAAATTTGCTTGTTGTTCGTATATTATTACCTATATCTAACTTTGGAACGAAAATTAAAAAAAAAACATCGTGATATATATAGCCAGAAGGTATTGACCAATCAGTTGCCCTCATTTGATATTGACTATGATGAAGGCGCACCACTATTGGCCAGCTTCGCTCGGTGGTTTATATTAGGTGATTTTAGAAGCCTTCCATGCTTTATGTCACCATATACACCTCGGGGCGGGACAATAACCCTTTGATAACTTTACAGAAGCTACAAGAAACAGTATATACAGCACCACTGTGGAGCCCATCTTGCCTATATGTTAAAGGCGTAGGAAAATTATTGTTGTATTTCCGATTACGATCCTGAAAAAATAGGGTCAGTCGGTAGGGATTTTGTTTCTAGAGTTAGAGTTCGTCCAATTTTATCCAACAAATACTGTTTAACACTGTGTAAAACTGAAATGCATTTGGACACTGGTACTCAGTTTAACATCATATTGTGATTATACTGGTATATATTGTAGAAGCGCAACTATATCAATAAACTGAACAAAGAAGTATTCACTTTATATAAAATGTTCAAATTCTTAATCTGTCAAACAGGTTATCTGTTTTGTTCATCACTCATTTGTCAGATCGAAAATTCCCTTGCCATCGGTCGACCCCAGAAAAAGACTAGGGTCTGTAGGGGTTTTGCTCGGGTAGTCGGAAACACAACATTTTTTCCTAGGCCTTAGATCCCAAAGATTGCGGCAGTTTCTAACATGGTTATTTCTTACTACCACCCTTTTAAGTGTTGATATGGAACTTTAAACACTACCGTTACAGACGACTTCTAGCACTTTGTCTCTGATCCGGTCCAAGTCGTCAAAATCGTCAGCAGTAGCCACGTAATCGTCATTCGACGCGATGAGCTATAAGATATGGCAACTCTGACTTCTGCATCCTGTCGCTATCATATATCTAATGCTAGGGTCACATTTCAAATCCGGGGCCCGGCCGGGGAGTCTTTGGGAACGAAAAGTATGATATAAAAGACAACAAAAACACAGAACGTATTCAAAATTTATTTAAGAGCATTGCTTGTGCAAATTCATGGACATACACTTTGGTTTTTTGCTTCCGCAAACAGCACGGCCGGGCCCCGGTTAGGAAATGTGACCCTGCCATAAAGTAGCCTGGGTGCCATACGATTACTACTGGGCCTCTTGCAGTCACTACCCTGTAGCGATTGTATGAGCCCCGGTAGTAGTCGGATGGGACCTAGACTATATCTAAAGCACATATCAACATAGCATACATGATGTGGAACAAATATAGAGAAAATTATATATAGTTCAAAAGGTCAAAGGTGTTTCTCACCTTAAGTTCATCAATTTTGTACTTAGCCACGCCCACAGTGAACACGTGTGCACCCTTATTTTTGACGTACTGCGCAGGCTCTCTCACTTGGTCGGTGGCCTTTCCGTCTGTCACTAAGATGATAACCTGAAAAAATTATTGTGAAAAAATATAAGATGTGTATTATGATAATCCAGATCAGAGCAATCATTGGTAAATAAATCGAATTTATCTTTATCATATCTTTTTATCTTTGTCGCTGTTATCATCATCTTCTTGATTGATTATGTTTATTGTCTTTTGCTTAGCATCAGTTGATATCATTATCACTATTATCAATGTACACATTGTTTCCTTATGGAGAAATCTTAATCTGTGAAGCTTGATATAAAATAGCAAAATAATAGATAAAACATTCCATGCAATAAAAGCAATCGTCACTCTTAATGAAAGTATTCTGTAATTTTCAACACAAATGTTGAATGTAATTTGGAATAGACAAAAAATTGTAATTTTCAACACAACGATTGAACTTACACAATTGTTTTTTTACTTTCCAACTGCAGTTTTTGTCAAGAAATTTCTTGTTGAGCTGTCAAATTTTTTGATAAGTTCAATTTTCGCATGCGAAAAAAACAGTTCACCTTTGATTCAGAATTATCTCTATCAACACAGCAAAAGTACAAATGACACTGACAAGCTAAAAAGCATCCTCACCTTGTCTACATCATCACGTGCACCATTAGCCTTGGTGAACTCATTGAAAACCGCCTTCAGAGAAGCTCCCGTCTTGGTATGAAATTGATTCATGTACTCAATCTTCTTGATGGCATCAAGTAAGGCCTGTGTTGAGCAAAAGTGTACTTTTGTTTCATCATAATCATATCACATCATCACAGCAGTGTCTAAGCTCTGGTTGTCAGTTGCGAGAGCGTTATCATCAAATTCACCGTCAACATCATCATCAATAATATCATCAAGATCAGCATCATCATCATCATCAACAACATCGTCAATATCACCATCAACATCATCAACATCAACAACATCAACATTGCCAACGTACACTATCAACAACAGCATCATACCATCAACATCATCAACAACATAATCATCACTATCAACATCATTGTCAATATCACAATCAACATCAGCATCAATATCATCAACATCAGCATCATCTTGACCACCAACATCTTCAACACCACCAGCAACAGCATCATACCATCACCATCATCATCACAATCACAACCATCGTCAACATTATTATCAACATCATCGACAAAGCACCATCACCAACATGTTACCACATTGTCAACTTTGCATTCTGTACATACACCAGTTGATAGCCACCTACTACAATGAACTGTCTTCCTAGAAAGACTTAAATGAATAATCAGTTGCCTGACAAAAAAACTGCATCCTATTGACAAGATTTCTAACGTCAAATGACATTAAGATATACGCACCCCTCTGTTATTGTATTGGTTCATCTTGAACTCTGTTCGCATGTCCTTAGCGAACTGGTAAACGCCGATTCTAGCCTTGTTGGGTCCTATCTCAAACCCTGCTGCTAGCTTAAGGATGAACTGCCGCACTGAGGGGAAGTTACGTGTCTTCACACTCTTGGATCCATCCACTAAGACATGGATGTCCGCCTTTGCGTGACAGGTGGGCTCTGAAATTAAGGTTTCGCGATTAGAAAAAATGTTGTTTTAGCTTAGTCATCAAATTATCAATTATAAATCATAATTGCGTCAATTATTGTGTGAAAAGGGTAAAGTTCAATGCTCTTGCAACGTTTAATCATGGAAGCGACGAAATGTGCAATATTTTAAGACGTACATAAATTAAAGCTTTTAAACTTGATGTTTGTAAATTGAGTGCAATTCAGTGGCGGCCTCACTGCGAATTGAATCAAATAGTGCAGATCGATGGTATGAATCAGGTCTTCTTTTAGTTCTGTTGAGAGTTATAAAAAGGCTAATGAGAGATATTTTAAATAACAGATCATTAATCTATAACATTAGATAGAAGGTTCTCACCGGGAATGTCCACGGGACCAGAGGTCCATGTAATTCCTACACGGAGGTAGATGTGATAGCTCAGTCCGCATCCCCACACGTGATTGGACGACGAACTGACGTAGATCTGAGTAAGGCTTCCTCCAACTAATCGCCAGGCTGTTCCTACAGGCGTCTGAGCCGTTATTCCTGAGGAAGACAAAATAGCAAAATATATCAAACATTTTGTGTGCTGTATCTCTTAGGTGTTGCAATTGTTATACAAAACAAACAATGATGAAAGTCACTTTCTGTCACGGAAACGTTCTCGGGGATTCCTACATCTGCAGTGCAGGATTTGCAGCTCTACATTAGAGTGAAGGAATAAGACATGGAAAAGTTCTTACCGATTCGAATGAAGACCTGTCCAATGGCGCTCACTCCCCACACCACGTTGTAGCCAACACTGATGCTGACCAGGGAGCCCGTGACTTGGACCCAGCGTGTTCCAGCCGAACCCTTCCCTCCGTACGTACCGCTGCGGTACCAGATCGCACCGCCAGAGGTCACTCCCCACACGCCGCAGTACCCGATCGACACATACGACAGACCGCCTCTTATGGCCGATCCCCCAGGTATCTGTTGCCAGCCCGTTCCTGCGAAAGGCAGTGTATTAGATTACACTCCATCACGTCTATGGTCGATTAAAAAGGGATCAGCAACCTCAATGTTCTGTCATCATTGGCCGCCATATTGGTGGGCTGCATAGATCCAAGATGGCGATCGGTCATTCGGAATTCACTGATAATTATTATAAAATGTTAGTGATATCTTTACGTCCTCTAGATCTGAATATGCTGTGGTGAAATGAAATCAACTTATAGAATACTTCTGTTATAACAAATCAGCACAACCGGCACCAACATGGCGGACACTACATGACGTCACAGTCACGTGACACCCTACTGCAATTGTCGTACCAATGAGGTTGCTGGTGGTTATCCCTGTCCGTCTCCAGACTGTACCGCCCGTGCTGACGCCCCAGACAAAGTTGCTTGAGGAGCTGACGCACACCGACTTCAGAGGCCGCCCTGTGACCACCTTCCACTGACTTCCATACGCTACCTTTACTGTAATACCTGAAAAATAAAGAGCGTGATTCTTTCGGTTCTATGTACATGTGACAACAGGGCCCATATTCAAAAAGACTTAGCTATAGATTTTATACCCCTGAGAACCTCCGATCTAGAATTCAAATCAAAATGTATCAAAGTGTACTAGGTGCTGGGTTTCTGCAGTCAAGGTCGAAAAGGGTAAAAAGTCTTATGTTTTTACGCATAATTTAAGAGGTTCAAGACTACTAGGACGAATAAATCGGTTCAAGTTTTGAACTGTGACTGTACACCATGCTTGAGACCATGTCCAGACGTATTTTATGTATGTTGGAGAGGCCCTCAACTTTGACATATTAACCACCATGCACCACTCTGTGCATTCGCATTCTAAACCATAAACCGGCTTATAGAACAGAATTTACAACATTACGTACCGATTCGCACGTAGACTTGGCTTCTGGAATTGACTCCCCACACGATGCCTTTCCCGGAACTGATCTGCACAAGGTTCCCATCCAGTTGCTTCCACTCCTTCCCAAAGTGGCCCTCCCTCCCGTATGTACCGACTCGGTAGAAGACCACGCCTCTGGAATTCACACCCCACACTCCGCTCCAACCGATGGTCACGAAAGAAAGGGACCCAGGACAACTGTCCCAACCCGTACCTAGAATGGACAATAAAGAACACATCTCGGCATTCTAATCAAATATATAATTATTGTAGTGTTGGTTTACAGTAAGGAAGGACAATTTGTATATTATAGGTGTTATTTGTATCATATATCTTGTACAGGAGTGTCATTCACTCCACCTTGTGAAAATTCAAAATAAACTTTGAAAATGAAAATAAGTTTATTTGTACAGGTAGCTTGTTTACTGAGACCATGCGCCAACAACTAATAATCCCTAAAATAAGGAGTAGAAGAAGAACATTTGAAACAAAATATAAAAGATGAAACCTAAAGCCATCAACAATAGTATATATGGAATCTTTGAATATAATAAATGAACTTTAAGAAAATTCACTACCACTCAAGAATGAAAATTAGTAGTATGGGTAGACGATAACGTTTACAATGACATGTAAATAATGCTGTATATTCAAACTTCTAAGTCTATATGTGATTGGAGTTGATCGCATTAGGCACTTCATAATGTTATGATCTTTGAAACTGAAATTACCTGCTATTTCAGTAGATATTTCTCCACCTTTGGAATTAAGAAAGAAAAGAACAAATATTAACATCGTGTGTCGAGTGTTTCAAGTCATAACCCCTAAACTGCTGTATCTTTGCAACGAAGCAATTTTCAGGCGATTTCTTTCAAACTTCAGTAATACTGCTTCCACACAACAATAAATGTTACAATGATGAGACGAAATGCTCTTGTGGCACAACTTCGTTCTAAAATCATCGAATCACTCCAAAAGTTGTTTGAAGCGACGCAGGGAATAACTCACCTGGCAGAGCTTTGCAGACGATCCTGTTGGTGCACTCACAGATTTGGTTCCCGGATATCCACTTTTCATTTTTCTGGTAGCAAATACACACAAAAATATTGTCATAACATAATCCATTTGACATTTCCCCTTAGTAAGAAATGGCCGTGTCTTATTCAAGGTCGACATCTGAACGTCTCTCCCAAAAGTGAGCATTTCAGTATTTCAATATTTCAAGCATGTGGTAATCTACTGATAAAAGCCTCTAATTAGTCAAACCTGGCGTCATGTTTCAAAAAGGCCGAAGCATCGTTGGAATTGTGGGTAATAGCACCTTGGTCAGTTGTTAAAGAAATATACAGGACAGGACAGAGATTGCGATTTGGCAGAATCGCAACATCGTTCAGTAGAGATATCGATCGGAGGCCCTAGGTGTACGATTCAGTTCTAAACTTCTAAAAGTCAAGATCTATTGATTTTAAGTAACATGATTCGAAGTTTTAAAGGTCTATCTGTTATACTTATATTTATAAATTTACAAAAATTTTCACTGACAGAATTTGCCAGATTCTGTCAGATTACAATCGCTACCATGAGGTATACGTCGGTCATCTAACCTGGTAGTAGTTTCCATCGCTGGAACATCCACAGCTGCTCCGCGGGATGCAGGTGGCGCCGCTGAGGACATACCCCTGGTCACACACGCACGACTCCACACACTTCCGGATACAGGGCCGCGGGTTGGGCTCTGCACACGTCAACGGACAGGCGGACCCACAAGGGTTGTAGTGGCTGTGAGCGGGGCACGGCATCGCTGCAAAACAACAGAGAAAGAATACATATGATGAGTGGTTTGATGATGAAGACAATGCGTATTGGCAAACTGAATTCTATTCAGGAAAATTGGAGGTATTGTTTTTGGTGCGTCTGCATGTGTGTGACTGTTTATATGTGTGTGTGTCTCTCTCTGTGTGTGTGTGTGTGTCTGTATTTCAGTATATTTGTGGTCAACATAACTTAAGCTCTGGGTGGATTGTGATGACATTTAATTTGTAGGTAGGTCTTGGAAAGACAACGATCAGGGTCCATTATGGGCCTCCTTGTGGCCTTTCCTGGTACTGCAGCACAACATCCGGGTTTGTATCTTTATTCCAGGACATTCTATAGTCTTAGTTGTTTGGTGAGATAGCTGTTGATGTCAGGAAAAAGTGTTATACGGAACGTGTTTGATATTGGTGTTCTTGAAACGTCTCTTGTAACGTCTTAGTCGACGTTTTTGAAATGACACTCGTGACCTGTAAACGGCAAAGGCGTCAATCTGAGGTAGAAGGCAGTTACAAAGAAAAAATGATAAAACACAACATTAATGCACATTTATCTTACGTTCGGGTTTTATTTTCCACTGACGTCTTTGCGTTCATTCATATCTTGTTTTCACTGTCAACAGAGATGTACTTACGAAGGGTCATATCGACCCAGAAAACTTTCAAGCTCTATGCCGTGATCGCAGTGCCTGGCGTCAGCCGATCTGCATCGGCGATCTGCAGTTGAAACTGATCGAGAGAGTAGCTGCTACCAAATCAAAGAGGAGGGGTACAAAAGATCGCCAACAAAAGGACTGACTGCACTAGTAGACTCGCCCTTAACTCTATGGAGTAGCTGTCGACACTTACGACACCGATTTGCGGTCCTCCACCTGCCCGGGTTTCCTCCCTCTGCTTGGCAGTCGTCGCTGTAGGCCTCCAGATTCTCACACAGCATGTCCTTGTCACCGTCGTAAGCCGCCATGTCGAATAAGCAGGAGTCGAAAAACGTCGTCGGGCTAAGCACTGAGATGCAGGCCTGAAAAGAACATACGAGCATCTAAGTTTGGAAACTCAGTGAATACATTTTGGCGACACCTCAGGGGTGAAGCCGCCAAAATAGTACTACGATTGAGCTGAAAATACATAAAACTTCATCTTACATCTGCTACTTTTCCTCTAGCCGTGTAGAATTACAGCATACGCTTACCTTGAATGGTCCATTTTGAAGGCGTAGAAGTCCACACTTATCTGGACGCTGGTAAAGTTTCCGGTCACCCGAGGTAATGTCCGTAGAGTCAAAGTTGTCCTGAGGTCTTGTATCGGGACACCTGTCATGACAGAAAATTAAGATCTGTCAAACTGTCATGTCGTATGGTACAAAATATTCGAGGTTATGGGTCTCATAACAATAAAGACATTACTTCGCAGCCAATAAAAACACTTTTAAGGAGGCCGTCAAAAAAACGTGTCAAAGAGATGTGGGTCACTGAAGAAGGTTAATGATAGGTTGAAAATTGCTTGTGTTTAAAGGGCGTTTAAAACATGACCACATACGTGTCATCATCAGGGGCGATCCAGCTGTTTCCGTACAGAAGGGAGGTGGAGGCGACTTGTCCATTTGGCATGAGGTTATCATCGTTCGGTCGGCCGTTGTAGTTTCCGCACATTCCACTAACCTAAAGGGAAGACGCAAAGATGCTATAGAACACAAGTAAGGGTACTGGCTAAATCATCTACAACATCACGACTATCAATCTACATTTGTGAATCCATTTGGAATACACTCGTCCCGATTACACATGTCTATCTAACGTCAGAATATGATACTTAAGTGAATATCACCATCTGAAATACACCATACACTTACCATTTAATGGGCACCGTCGTAAACTTGTTGTCCTGTTTATTTGGCTCAAGGTACATTGGCTAAAATTGGTTCTAGCCAATCAACTTGCGGTTGAGGTCATGCGCTCACCATATTTGGCGTGACCTAGTTTCCAGCCAATCCGCCTACACCTTAAGCAAGTTTAAAGCATTACATCACCATGTTATTTTTCCATGTGATAGCAGCTGTTGGCTATAGTACCTTGCCCTTGTACGACGGGGGAAGTCTGACGAGCTACGCATGATAAAAATGGCCACACTACAAACAAGGAATATACCAGTTTCTGTATAGCATCAATGTTATTTATAACTGTTTGTTACCTTGCCCTTGTATGACGGGGGTAGCCTGACGATGACGCTGTGTCTTCCGTCATACAGGACGGAGAGGCAGTGGTCCGTCTGAATCAGCACGTGTTTCCCGCTGATGGAGATGGCTACTTTGCGGCTCAGGCACACTGGTAGGCTGCGCCGGTAGCCATTCACCTGAATAGATAATGTTTTTCATTAAAGATTATATTCAGTAAATGCATAAGCATACATACACGGTACTGAACGTCTTTACAATACTCGATTTACACACGCATTCTTAAGGCGACTTGGATTCGACTCAGGACTGTGCAAGAAGAACCCTAGGCCAATCAAGTAGCGTTTTATGGTAGAAAACCTTCTCTTGAGCAGCCCAAAGCTCCACACACAGCCCCGACTCGACTCCGAAATCCTTTGTGTAAATCAGGCCTTTGTTATTCAATGTCACCACTCTAATCATATAGTCAGACTGTGTGAACTGATTACAAGCCTCAATTTATATTGGTTATAACTGAATAACTGAAACAAAGACGCCAATATATGTCAATGACGATTATCCCCTTGTTTCGTTAAATGAGAAACCATTTATATATCACAGAAAAAGTGGGATCATTCGTCTTCCACTGTCTCGGAAAAAGAAGTCGAACTCAATAAGTTAGAACTTAGTGGCAGTACTTAAGATTAGAGTAGACATATGTTATACTGTTCATTATTGTCTGTCCGTCAACTTGTGTTACATGTTCATGTACATGCACTTGCAATTAGCCTACGGGCAGGAATTTTCAATAAACTTTTTTATATAACTGTCATTGTACTCACCAGAACTTCCTTGCCTGTGCCGCTTCGCAGCTGTATATCGTAGTTGTGCACGTGCACTTCCACATAATCGCAAAAGGCCACCCGCTTGCTCTTACCGGCACGGTGAACGTTCCGTGCCTCCACCGTGAAGTCGGCGTGACGCACCAGGGTGTACTTGCACGTCCCTTGGAAGTCGTGACGACGGTTGTCGAACGTCATGTAGTGAGGATCGCCCCATGCCTTGCAGTTTCCCTCTGTTTGAAAATCAATTAAAAAATAAATCCAATACAATAAATATAAGAAAACATCCTTGATATGTGGTGGGATTTTTTCATGCCGAGGAACAATGCTGACAGGTAGCGACTGGCAATTACTTTTTCTCCAGCAAAGAAGAAACCAATGGCCCGGTAAATATTAAAAATCACGAATCAGCGCTCCTCCCGAAAACAAACGGCGGCGTCGGCCTGAAAGACTGCAAAGGAGACTATATCATGATCAAAGTTTTTTCTGTCAAATACAAAGAATGCAAACTCCTCGCATTTTCTATCATGATAAGAACTTTAATATACATTCAAGAAAGCTAGTGTATAGTGAGAAAGAAGACAACTTACGTCTTCCTGGACATTTCAGGTTACCCAGGCACAGAGGGTTTACAGGTGGTTCCGGTGCTGAAAAATATAGCATCACAATTACTAAAAATATTGAATGATCAAATGATACTATGTCCACCGTTGTTGTTCCGAAGCAAAATCTAACTTTCAAACTACCGTTATCGTTGTTGATTTGTTGTGGTTGTTATGTCATAAAGAGCTTACAGTTTAAGGATGCTTTATTTGAAAATCATTTACCAGGTCAGACATTATGACATTCTGAAAAAAAGTAATCACAATAGTCCTAAATTGACCTAGATTCTACTTCCCCGTCAAAGGCTTGTGACGCAAATGTTTTAGAATCAGCGGGCTGAATTTTTAGTAGTGGACTGCGGAAGGATCAACATACTTTTTGGTCCTCCCGTGATGCCCACCCGGATGTAGATGTGGTAGCTCCCGTCACAGCCCCACACGCGGTTAGAAATCGCACCGACGTAGATCTGGGTCAGGCTTCCGCCAACCAGTCTCCAGGCGGTACCCTCAGGCCTCTGAGCCGTTATTCCTGCAAGGACGTTTACAATGGCAAGATGGGTGAGACAGAAGAGGATGTGCAACAAACAACCCCATGTTGCTTTGCGCAGATTTTCCCGAGATTTCTGTGGAATCTAAGATTACCGACATCACAACATCAGAAAGCTCTTCAATCACACTTCCTTAGAAGAATATTTTCTTACCGATTCTGATAAAGACCTGGCCAATGGCGCTCACTCCCCACACCACGTTGTATCCAACACTGATGCTGACCAGGGAGCCCGTGACTTGGACCCAGCGTGTTCCAGCCGAACCCTTTCCTCCGTACGTACCGCTGCGGTACCAGATCGCACCGCCAGAGGTCACTCCCCATACGCCGGAGTATCCGATGGATACGTACGATAGACCACGTATGACCGGTCCTCTTAGCAGCGCCCAACCCGTGCCTGCAAACAAGGACGATAAAGTAACAGTACAAAACGTTAGTGATAGATCGTAGTAGATCCTAGTGTAGCACTTTGATTAGCACGATGTCCTTCAAGACATTCGTTGAAATCAAACTCTGATAGTAGAGTTCATACCATTTGTGGCGATCAAATACATACACATCTACACACACATACATCACACAAACGAACCAGTGCAAAGGCGCTTTAGTCTCATATTCCATGACATGTGAAACAGGATGAAACAGAGGAGGATGAGCAATTATCCCATGACGCTTTGCGTAGATTTTGGTCTGCGGTCCTGTGTAACACCCTGATACAAAAATTGTAACACACGCACCCATCTGTCTTCCTGCGGTTACTCCAGTCCTGTAGTAGACACTGCCGGTGGTTGTCACTCCCCAGACGTAGTATTCTGACACGCACACGGACTTCAGGGGTCTTCCCCTGATCTCTGTCCAGCCCGTGCCCTGCGGACGCTGTGCGGTGATGCCTGGTAGAAACAATGTTGGTTACAAGTTAAAGATTTCATCATCGAACTCAAACTAACTAACAAAAAAACAGCTGCAGTTCCGACACTGGTTACTAGAGGGCAAATTATCGTTGTGGCATTATGATAGGTTTAGCTGCTATACTAAGTTGAAGTTATTACGTTGAAGTGCAGACAAATTGATGTTAGGAAGATTTATCTACATTCAAAATATCTACATTCTACATGTTCGGAAGTTAGTTTACTGTTCCGATAACACATAGTCGCATGATGATTGAATTATGTGACGTCAGTGATCTACATTTCCCAACCAGCGTGAATAGTACCTTTAAAGCTGGCTTTTCCGAGGAGGGATTTCGAGGAATGTTCCGACGAGTTAGTGGGCTTTGAATTCGGGAAGTTCCTCGAAATCCATCCTCAGGAAAGCTAGTTTGAAAAGCACTATTCACACTACTGGTTGGGAAATGTAGATCCTGACGTCACTTAATTCAATCATCGGATGAGAAGCCGTCAGCACGGTGACAGTTTCAGGCTTTTCAACTTTAAATGACCAGCTGCACGTACCGATTCGCACATAGACCCTGTATCTAGCGGTGATGCCCCACACGATGCCCTTGCCGGAACTGATCTGGACTAGCGTAACGCTCCCGGACACTTTCAGCCAGGCCGTCCCGGGAGCTCTCTCATTGCCGTACGTGCCCGCTCGGTAGAGGACCTCTCCGGCCGTGTTCACGCCCCAAACGCCACAAAATCCGATAGACACAAACGACAACGACCCTTCTATTGTGTTCCAGCTTGTTCCTGTGGTAAAAATAGTGAAGTTCTAAAAAAGATCACCAAAACGGTTCATTGGAAAGCAAAATTCTTCATGGAGCTACAACTTTTAATACCATCAATGTCTTTTGATATCGAAAATCGTACATGACTTGAACATCACATTATATAGAAAGTTATAAGGAAATTTCGCCGCTTACTAGTATGCAAAAAAATGTATTTTTCTAGCGTTTAGTACAAATCATAGGACGCCTACGGTTGAGAGAATGCAATTGTGCACTTACCACCAATTTCCACCGAAACTTCACCACCTAATCATAAATGAAACAAAAAAAAGGGAATTACATTTGATGGTGATGAATCTGATTACAACTAAAGTTGCTGGTTTTAAATTCTAAATCTGATAACAGCAGCATTATTAACATACACGTAGCTGCTATTATTAGGACAGTAATTAGTACATTTGACGGACAAGTAAGAGAAACTACTCATCATTCTTTGATAAAACGTGTACATGTGGTGAACTGACCTGTCTGACGCTCACACTGGATGCGTCTGTTCGGCAGACATTTACATATCTCGTTTCCTGATTTCCAGACTTCATTTTTCTGGTGAAAAATAAGGAACGAAAATAAAACACAACGTATTTTCAAAGCGAATGGCATCATTAGTAGACTTAACTATGCAACAAGACTAATAATGCATTTGCTTATGCTACGGTCACCTTTGCGTCGGTGCCCATAGGGGGTGTAGCCCCGGCCGGGCCCCGAAGTCACACATTTGTCCCGATGGTATGGACTGACGGATACCGGGGGTAGGGTACCTCTCGATTAGCTGACGGCGCCTATTTGTTACCGGGTCCCGGGTTGATTTTAATTCGAGTTAAAAGATTCCCGGGGCCCGGCTGTGCCCCAAAATAGCTCGGTACTCGTAGGGTGTCCCACTGGGCCACGTAGGGGTTACGCTCAAAAGTGGAAAAAAAACAGCCCGCGTAAACTACCCGTCGGGCCCCTTTTCCCAGTTGTGCCCGTAGCTTGTCAGTAGAGTAAAAGAGAACGTGCACATCTGAGACCACCAATCTGCATTCAGGGGTTGTTTATAGGTTGACGATAACTAGGTTTAATTAGTGAGTTAACAAAATTTGGGAGAAGGTTAACATGTGACGAACCTCATAAAGGTTCCCGTCCTTAGAGCACCCACAGCTGCTTAACGGCACGCAGTTGGCCCCATTGAGCACGTAGCCGTTATCACAAACGCATGACTCCACACAGTTTTTCGTACAGGGCCTGGGGCCGGAGTCTGCGCATGTGCGAGGGCAGGGACTGGCGCACTGGGAGTAGCGACTGTGAGGCGGACACTGTACCGCTGTGAAAAAAGATTAGATTAACTAGCGGGACCAACCAGGAGCTGTGAAAACCTTATTAAGTACAAGGTAATAAACATTCAGTTTCAACCAGCCAGGGTGTCGAGGAGCATAGTATCAAGCTTTTTGGCAACGCCAAGGTAGTGAAGCCGGTAAGGCAGCACGAAGATTTTTGGCTCCTATGCCAAGTTAATGTTATTAAAAGCAATTGATTTGAATTTTGACAGGGGGTGCCACCGACATGGGATGATGTTTGAATTGTCCATTTCTGAAAAAAAAGTCGATATGGAGCTGTTCATTTTTGCATGGGAAGTGAGATGGATTCAAATATTCTGCATTTGCTCGCAAATATGATCTTTCTAGTTGTTGAGTATTAAGGTTGTAGTCGATAGAATATTGCAATTTTTCTGTAGCCTGGTCACCACTAGGGAACGTACCGCAGAAACCACTCCTCCTCCACTGTCGTGGCTTCCCCCCTGCTGATACGCATGCGTCAGCGTACGCTTGCAGGTTCTGACACAGCACCGCAACGTCGCCCTGATACGCCGCCATGTCGAACACGCACGTCTCTACAAACTCCGTCGGAACCAAAATGGCGTTGCAGCTCTGATAAATTATGAGATCGACAAGATTGTCAGTAGGAAATGTCAACAAAATAGGCCTTTTCACTATACAAACAGCCACGTAATATTTCGTTCTTAGCGCAGACAAAAAATTATGAAAGGCACGTGTACAATGGGATTTAGTTTAGACAGGCCTGGGCCTTTTACTTCAATGTCAAGAATACTGATAAAATCAACAGAGATGAATATACGGAGACGCTCTTTTATATTTTTTAAGGAAAAATACACATTATATGAGTCATTTCATACACATGCTGTTATGCCATAAAAAATCGTAAAAAAACGATTTGCTAAATTTGCGACTGATAAAAATGGACTTGTACAAATGGACTGATTCGAATGGAAAAGAAGTGCATTTCTACAGTAGTTAACATACGCGAAACGGTCCGCTTGCAGCTTTGAGGAGTCCACACTTGGTCGGATGCAGGTACTTCCGCCGATCACCCGGGCTGATATCGTTGGAGTCAAAATTGTCCTGGGGTCTCGTGTCCGGGCAGCTGTAATGGAAATATTTCAACAACAACAAAAAAGTTATTTACGTGTACACATATCAACTCTCTGAAAACCTTCTTAAAAGGCCACCAGAGATGGTTGGCTGCTATATGCTTCATCATTTCAACATCCGTTTTTATTGTAGGGACGATGACACTGTTAAGGCAATGGGTTCCATCTTCGTCTGGACCCACCCCCACTCATCAACCGAGACGGGGGACGGCACAGGCTTCCATGCACATTTGGTCCGTTACTGGAGTCAAGTGGCCGAAGATGACCGCGTCATCAATCCTGAAGGAGGCCTTTAGTCAGTCAATATTTCGGTAACTTGCAGTTTCCTTCTATTGGATCTCACGCCTGAATGTGAATAAGTTTTATACCATCTAAGAAAGCCAAGACAAATTCAATTCTTACGTGTCGTCATCGGGGGCGATCCAACTGTTGCCGTACAGAAGGGAGTTGGAGGCGACCTGTCCGCCCGGCATGAGGTTGTCGTCGTTTGGTCGGCCGTTGTAGTTTCCGCACATCCCGCTCAGCTACAGCATAACGTCATAGTGAGTCATACAGACTACATTTATATGCACGTCTACACGTATAATGATAACCGACCCTGGCCGATTGATTCGGCTGAAGGTTCACAAGTTATAAAATCTGTTCACGTGGGCTACGGACCCTTCAACATCGAAACTACTTTGTGGTGATGTCAAATGTTGATTTTGTATTACAAACTCTAGCACGTAAAAGAACCTTCCACACTTAACGAAAAGAGTAGGCAGCCATGGGTCCTTCCCGATGTGAATGGATCAAATAAATCTCTCTCTGGATATGCAGCTTGTACGGTTCGGTACACAGTTGGTGTGTTACGCCTTGATGCAGTTTACCGGGTAAGCAATACAAGTAAACAAAGAAAGGCCAAGTCCCCACTACCGCTTGCAGTCTAGCTTCTACCAGTCTCCGTAGATAGGTGATATAGAGGGACCGAATAGAGGGAATCGTTTGCTATGGGGTCGGCTATACGGATCGGAGAGAGGGGCAATAGGCGATCCAAATTTCTACTATTTTTCCAGCGATCCGCGGAGACTGGAATAGAGGCTACTTGCAGCCTACCTTTCCCTTGTATGAGTCGGGAACTTTGATCTGAACGCGGTGGTTGCCGTCGTACGTCAGTGAGAAGCAGTGGTCCGTCTGGATCTGCACGTTCAGGCCGCTGATGGAGATGGCAACCCTGCGGTTCAGGCAGACGGGAAGACTTCGGCGGTATCCATTCACCTGAGGAAGGGCCAGAAATTCTGTAGTAAAGTTGCGCAGCAAAGTTGGCAAGGTGGTCTTGTGGCTAGGGCTTTTATTTTTACTTTAGCACAACACATTTATAATTTCCCAAATATGTGCAGTTACAAATACATACAAATATATTGTTACAGGGGCCATTCCCACTCGTCTGGCTTCTTTTTGCTAGGCTGTGCTTCGAAGTTATGCACATTTCGGTCCCAATTGGAAAAAGGGCCCTGTCGGGTAGTTTACGGGCTATTTTTTGGCACTTTCGGGCGGGACCCCGAATCATTTCAATCCTACCTTAAAGTCAACGTGGGACCCGGTAACAAGTAGACGCCGTGAGTTAATAGTGAGAACACCAGGAGGTACCCCCCTCCCCCTGTACCCGGCAGCCCTTGTTGTTACTGGGGTCATTTGGACGTTGAACTTACCAGGACGTCTCTCCCTCTCCCGCTGCGAATCTGAATCTTGTACCCGTACACGGTCACCTCCACGCGGTCGCAGAAGGCCACCCGCTTGCTCTTACCGGCACGGTGAACGTTCCGGACGGCCACCGTGAAGTCGGCGTGACGCACCAGGGTGTACTTGCACGTCCCCTGGAAGTCGTGACGACGGTTGTCGAACGTGATGTAGTGAGGATCGCCCCATGCCAAACACGTTCCAGCTGCAAGTATTTTTAAAGATGATGAAAGCGTTTATGGTTATGAATAAGAAGTCGACATTACATTACAATACGAAGCGTAAGGCAACAACACCATTGATGTTTAGACGAATGCACGCACATGTATCATGTGCTAACTTAAGGGAGTAGCATCCACCTAAAATTCTAAAAGACTTCAGCTTTTCATTATCGCACTTCTGCTTTATCAAATAAAATTAAACTTGTACAATTGGCTGGTGAATGATAAGGAAAAGGCTAGATAGAAATATACGTGTTAGCTACTTTAGTACCTCTTATACATTGGGTGCGGAATCTGGACATTCTTTCCAAAATGTCAACTGTTATCATTCAATTGTCTAGTTGTTTTTAACTATGTTTTCATATTTGCAAGTAACGGTGTGGATATCAGTTGCTCAACTTGAGTCCACCGCTATTTTGTCTTGTCTAATCGTTTTGTTGGAGAAAAAAACAAATAAAGGGAAAAAAAGCAAATTCGAAAAATAACGTACGTTTTTTGGCCGGGCACGTCAGCTTGCCCAGACATAGAGAGTTGACAGGTGCCGGTCCTGTGAAAGATGTAAGATACTTTTAAACGTTGATCACACATTCACCTTGGTCATTGTTTATCCGCCATATGCATACTTACCTATTCGATTCATTAAAATAATCAGCGAGAAAACCCTTACAATATTAGAGTCATGCGTAGACGCTTAAAAGCGATATCTGAAGAAAACTCAACAACCGTTGGAGTGAATTACATTGCATCAAATGCGGGAACAAAATAAGCCTAAAATGTATCTATTCAAACTAATTTTCAAAATATCTTGGTGGATGAAATAAAGGTAGGAAGTAAATTTTGCAAAAATGAATTAGATTTTTATGGTCGAAATATGATATTGGCTTGATTTTAACAGCTTGTATAATTATGGCAAAGTTCACATACCTGTTGACCCACCTGAAACGTCAATAGAAAATAATAAAAATCATGAGATCATCGGTATGATTAACATTCATATTCAAATTCAATATTTTCTGGCTTTAGATACTTAATGCATGTTTTCTTGAATACTTTCTTTCATTCATGAATATATACTTTCAAAAACTTTATGAATGCTATCTTCAATAATGTGATGTTAAATCAATACATGTGGATTTTATTGCATGTTCATGCCTAAATGCATTAGATAACATGATTGAGGTACAAGAAAAGAAACATTCTGTTGTATTCCATCTAAATCTATATCTACAGTCTCTTCTCTCTTCTTGAAACATGTGTTCACAAATTTTGAGATTACATGATGCGAATAATTCGTTCTTTTTACAATGCGCATATTTCTTGTCTAGATATATGGAACGTACAAGGGATCTGCACATATCTGTGTATAGTGAGTATTCTAAAACAAAATGTGTTTCATTGTCTACATAATCATTGTTTCCAAATGTACATACTTTGATCTGTCTTCTGACATAATACACATCTATAGCCAAAAATAGAACGCACCTGTTGCTGTCTTATACACGGACATCTTCCAGGTCCCCCCACATTTCTGGTACGGGTTTCCAGTGCACGGCTTGTTGCATTGCGCGCTGGGCAGACTTGATCCGATAGCAGAAAAGTCCTGCTCTCGACCACAGTAGCACTTATTCCCGTACTCAGTTGCTGGTAAGCAAAAATCACAGTTATATCATAACCAAATTGTGCAAAAATGTAGCAACATTCAATGACTAGTAGTATAGTATGATGCCACAGTTTTAGACAAAAGTTTGATCTAGTGATATACAAGCATTTGATAAAGTTATCACAAGCTACAACCTACTCCTGGTGGCTTTAAGCCTGCTTGTTTTGGTAGCATTTCATGTGGAAGACTAAGGATACCACTTTAATCTTCATGACTAATGTTATCGAAAATGACAAATATACCATGATAGTGATTTCGCCTGACCGTCTACCAACACTAAAGGAGACGAGGAAATGTCATAACTATCAAAGTCATAGCTTTTACTGTAGCAATGATTTTCACTATAGGACAGATGCAGTGGGTTCGAATGAGTCTATGGAAGCCCGTGTGATAAAAGTAGAACCCCGTTTGATAACCCAAGTTATCACCCGGTCCGGAACACCCTCATCGAAAATTATCCCGGCCCAGATATGATATAGTAGTCCACTGTTTTCTGCTGCTGCAGTAGTTGAAACATCCTGCAGCCGCATGATATAAAGTAGTGTATTCACCTGCATACGGG
Source organism: Branchiostoma lanceolatum (assembly GCF_035083965.1). Taxonomy (NCBI): domain Eukaryota; kingdom Metazoa; phylum Chordata; class Leptocardii; order Amphioxiformes; family Branchiostomatidae; genus Branchiostoma; species Branchiostoma lanceolatum. The sequence continues at coordinate 15,563,419 of NC_089729.1, forward strand.
AATTTATACTGCCGACAGAAGTTGACACAAAGTGATGTGGTCTGCTGGTTACTGGTCATGTATCTGGTTGGGAACTTTCGTCTGCTCGCATCCCTGTAACATCCTTTGTACTCAGGCCGGAGGTCGACTGAAATGAACGAGCAAAAGATAAAATCCAAAACGTCAGAGATGATGTCTAAGGTGAACATTGTTCTGTAGATTAGTTGACAGGCTATAGATAAAACTCTAAGATATTTGAGTAGGGCGTAAAGAAATGTTGCCTGTTCATGAGTTAAATATCTATCGACATACTGCAGATTTTAAGATAAATCTGCATAAACATCTGTAACAACTGTTCATAAGTAAAAAAACATTCTTTTTCTCAGAAAAAAAAATCTCAACAGTTCATGAGTACAAAAGCTTCTTTTTCGGCAGAAATATCATCTCAGAGGTATGCAAATTCTATGAAACAAAACACCAACCAATGAACTATAGTATGAACACATTACATTAGGACGCATTTCCAATTGACGTTCAGTCTACAAACCACCCTTTGACACAGTAGTCATAGACCAACAGATGCTAGGAAAATTGTGACAAGTAAAGGAAACGTACCTGCTTGTCCTGTGCACCCACTAGCCTCGCCACGACCTGAAAGTACAATGGGCAAATCCTTCATCGAGTTTTTTGTTATCTTAAAGTACTTGTGACACCAGGTAATCAAATCATTGCTTCTAAATAACGTTCTTTTGAGAGGCAACTAGTGCAGCAAACATTACAATATATTTCAAATGTATGTTTTACTTCCCAAAAGAAGGGTTGTGAAAAAGAATCGCTACACTGCCGGTGTAGCAGGCCGGAACATACCCTTGACCAAATACACCCTGATATACGCCCGTATTATGGCGAGGGTTATGTTTCGGCCTGCTACATCAATCGTAGCAACCAAATTGACACATGTGTTAGCAATGGCATTGCAAGGACAGAATCTAATCAAGTTATCAGGGGTTGACTTAGGTTTTCAATTGAAGAAGAAATTATAACCACAACATTCTGAAGTATCACAAAATATACTAGATTTCGGAATGACCCCTGTACATATATGTAGGGAGCACACCCTAGCCAAAAAAGCCAGTGGGAATGACCCCTGCAACAATAAGCTAGTTCGGAGTTGCTACTACGCATGTGCAGTGTCAAAGGTAAAGGCCCCGAAAACAGTACTCGTCTCGACATTGTCTTGATTTGCATAACAACGCCCGCCGGGTTTTGTTCACGTCTGGGGGGCCTTCACCTTTGACACTGCACATGCGTAGTAGCAACTCCGAACTAGCTTATATGTAACTGTGTATATCTGTGGAATTGTAAACGTCGTGTAATGTAAATGTGCAGTTATGTTATGTTCTTATGTATGTTCGAATGAAAATTGTGAAGAAAAAATATCATATTAAAACACAGACACTGACCTATTTGACAGATGTAGAACATCTTCTGGTAACATCCTAAGTCGTTCCATTTCTGCCCTTGATCGGCCTTCAGGTGTCCACAGTCGTCAAACATGCTAGCACTTCTAGGCGGTTGTCCAGGTGCCCAGTTCTTATAGCCGCAGGTGCTCAATTCGACCCCGTCCGACCAGGACCACTTTCCTTCCACCTGGAGCATTGATAAGTCTATAGTTATATCATTCAAATATAAATTCTACAAAGGTAGGTGTAAATCAAGGTGAGATATCTAGCTCCCAGACGCCGCACAAAAAATTGAATGTACGACTCAGAAGGTCACGGTCACATGCGTCGTGCGATCGGCGTGCGACTCAAGTTGCAGTCAAGTCAAGATATAATCTGTACCTGCAGTCATAACGTATAGATTCTGGCTAATTCAAAAGAGGCAGGTGGATATAGGGACACCAGGATATGTGGATTTAGCACCACGTGAGGTTACTGAACACACATTAATTCACACGCGTGCAATTACTCGCGTCCACAATCTTTGCACGTGTGCATTTCATCAGGCAGCGCTAACTTTGAATAAGCACGTACCCAGATGTCATTCAGGCCGATCCAGTAGTTGTACCTCTTGTCTACCAACCCTGTGACGAAATCTGCCAGACCCTTCGTCTTCAGATCGGCAAGATGGCCGCCATCTTTCTTGCACTCTTGTTGAGCCTCATAGTAGGTCTTGAATTGTCCAGAAAAGGCCCTGTAGTAACTGCCTCTGTACTCTTTGTACCCTGGATGGGGACCTCCGCCACCTCCACCTCCACCTAGGTGTGTGAAGCGACACAAATATGCATACAATTAGGAATAATACATAAATCTATTCCGCTGCCTCTTATACTGGTAACATACACCTCTGAAATAAGAGTAACGCATTACTAAAGATTGAAAGTAAAGTTGGGAATCAAAAATGACGTCAAATTCGGAAATCCCTAATCTTTTTACCTTGGTGAATGATGATTGGCTTACCTGGAGAACCTGTGCACCCACTTATCTGTCGGGCTCCTGAAAATCAAACAAAAACTGGAGTTAGACATACAGTAGAAGCCCTATCTTTTAAAACTTTCCGATCTTGGTTGCACATGACAGTTTTACTTATCAAAAGTGAACATAAGTTGCAGGTCTTACTCTTCTCACCAGGATGATTCTTTTATTTTATTCATTGAATTTTCAGACTGATGGGGAGCCCATTCAATTTTGACAAATCGATTTCAATGGGGCCCAGATTACAAAACAGTAAAATCCTATAATAATATATGATATATAATTATAACAAAATTGAAACATAAGTAACAGAGTGTTGTTGAGAAATAAATAACACAATTAGCCGAAACTATAAATTAACCAGCAACATATGTTACATGGAAACATAAAAGAAAACAAGTCCAAATCGTTCTCCGTTACTCCGATCCAGGTCTGCTTTAATTGAAAGGCCAGCGTTCATTATAATTTATGTAAAGTTTGCAATGCCATGCTTTTCAAAGCAGGTTCAAAAATGATGATGAAAGGACTTACCTGTTTGACAGATGAAGTATTTCGGTGCAGAGCAGCTCATATCGTTCCACTTCAGCCTTTTGCTGCCGCCCCACAAGTGGCCACAGTCCTCATTCCCGATGTTGTTAGGTTCCCCGGGATACCAGTTCTTGTAGGAACAGCTGCTCAGCGGTACGCCGTCCGACCAGTGCCAGCCTCCTTCACGCTGCAAGACGAACACCGAGAACATAGTTAATAAGCTCGCTCCTGAATCTTCGCCAAAAAAGTTAAAGTCCTTCAGTTCACGCACCAGACGGTGCATAGGGTATACATTGTACACCGGGATGGAGTGAGGAAAGTGCCTTACCCAAGGGCACAACATCGGTGGCATGTCAGGGGATTCGAACCCAGGACCTATCTTGGCTCTGGCCAAAGACCCTCACCGTTGTGCGCCAACACGACACCACTACGTACATAACTCTGTCATAATGAGCCTTACCCTGGGAGACCGGACTCCTTTGAGTCGGCGCGCGCAGGACCTGCTACCCGCGATCCCCCATCGCACGTGCGCCCGAATTTTACCGGCCCCACTATCCCGCCGGCCCCCACGATCCAACCCGCGCCCACTATCCGTGAGGTAAGCGCGCGGACTCAAAGGAGTCTGGTCTCCCAGGGTAAATGAGCCACACAATAAGACGTACCCCTATGTCATTCAGGCCGATCCAGTAGTCCCTTCGACTGTCCACCAGTTTGTTCACAACGGCGACGATGGCAGGTGTTTTCAAGTCAGCCAGATGACCGCCGTCCTGTTGGCACCGTTTCTGAGCCTCGGAGTACGTCTTGGCTTCATTGTAGACTCTGTAGTGTGTTGTGTACTTAGTGCCCCCTCCTCCCCCACCTCCTCCTCCTCCACCTAGCGAGACAAACAAAATAAGGAGATTGAGACCGTAACCTTACTTGCAATGCTCTCAAGGTTCTTTATCCTCAACCAGGATCTATATAGTATTACAATCATCAGTCGACATTTACGTGACCGTCTGTCTGTCAATTTCCTAAGGGCAATGTACTGACTGTCACTATTCCAAACTGGAGCTAGGTGTCGCTGCTAACAATGCGGTCCCGAATTTATTGTTATATTATGTGGTCCTATATATAGCCTGTATTGTCTTTGTTTCTTACATTAATATCAGTAAGTGTAAACACACCTCGCAAGAATATTAAGTACACCAAACAAAGATCAAATACCCATGGCCAATTCAATCCAATGCACCGAGTACAGATATCATACCATTGATATTATCTTACAAAGACAGCATTCCCGTTACATGAAGAATTATTCAATGAACATTCACCACGCTTTTATATTTTTTTCTTTATCGTTCTACTGCCGGAAATCTTCAAAGTTATCTGAAAACATGGCCTTACCTGAAATCTCGTACACCGAGATTCGCCATACTCCTCCGCAGACCTCCTTCCCGTTCCCAGTGCACCGTTTGTAGCAGTTCTTAGCAGGACGGGTTTTGCACTTGGCGAAATCCGCCGCCGTTCCACAGAAACACTGCTTCCCGAACTCTGTGCCTGAAAGATTCGTCACCAAACTTAATAATGAACAAGTGTTTTTGAAAAATCTGTCGTTAATAAACCTTTCTCACGAGGCGAACAAATATCGATAACGCGAAATACACATGTATAGTGCTCTGTCAGCTCCAGTTCCCCAAGTGCAATGTCCCTAGCGATCATAGGGTGAACTTTAGCTACTTAACATAATGTATTCGAAAAGAAGTAATCATAAATTTCTCTGATTCCCATCCCGTACAAATTCCCCCGAGTTCGCCAACTGACATGGGTGGGTGGACAACACTTCCAGTACCGAGCAGATCCTGGGAAACTCACGGTTGTCTTGTACCAGGCGATGCACCCATTGATCGTTCTGTAACTCTTCGGCTTCTCTTCGCTTCAAGCAAGACTTTTTCTAACTTTTGACTTTGACCAGTATCCATCATAGGATCAACTTCCAGCGTACTTTTGAAAATCCCAAGATGGAAAATTAGCTCTGGCGACACACATTCCCAACGTATTAGCCAAGTCGATACAGACACATACCTGCATAGGCGTACCCATTCCTCTTGCAGTGGGCCTTACATAGAGCTGTTGTCATGCTGTTTGAAGTCGTGGGTGCATGCGGGAACACACGGTTTCTGTTGTCCACGTAACAGCCTTTGTAGCCCCCTAGCGACATGTAAAGGCAGAACAGTGTTATCAGACGTCTTACAAGTTTGTGCCATTGTAAATGATGTTATTACGAGCACCATTGTTCATCTGTCATCTATCGTAAAGACCTAAGCTACTGTTATGTTTGGAAGTTGGGACAGAATCCCAACTACAATTTGGAATATACTAGATAAAAGCAAGCTGGAGACAATATGCTAATATATTTATTAACGTTACCCCCACGGCACGAAATCGAATATTTAAGGGAACTTTCCGAATGACGGAAACAAGAATTAAAGGTCGGGAAATATTTCAGCAGAGTTTACGGGGCCGTAAATGCCACTGAAAGTAAGATTTGAGCTTTCCGCAACCTTTTCGCGTTCGTTAAGATGAATTAAATGAATACAATATCTTTCCATGGACTTGAAGCATCCTTATATATATCGTATAGATGAAACATTATATTACATCAGTAACCAATATATTCTCGAAGCAGTTATATTCTCTCCTGGGGACTAATAGTGTCTCGATTTCTAAAATCTTGGGGAATAGCTGATATACCCGAAACGGTCTTCGATCTTTAAGATACACCCATTTGCAGTTAACACCGATCCCACTTAAGACATTTCTGTTACAGTCTTTTTTTTTTTAAATAACGCACGCGCGCACATTGTACGTCTACTTTGTAGCAAAATTAGACATATAGTCCATACCTATCTTCGTCGGAGTTGATCTTCTTTTATCCGTGTTTATGCTACAGCTTACAAAAAACAGCAGTTATATTCTTAGGTTTATCCCCCCTTTTATGTTTAGGTAGAGATAAGCTGTCGGAAAGCGGGCGTTTTCCCTCGCAGTTATTTTTACCTTTCCGATATCCTTCCGTTACATATACGCTCGGTTTACATAATCCAATCTTATGTTTAGGTAGAGAAAAGCTGCTGGAAAGCGGGCGTTTTCCCACGCAGTTATTTTTACCTTTCCTATATCCTTCCGTTACATGTAGGATCGGTTTACATAGAAGGGGGGGAGACCTCCCCCTTTTATGTTTAGGTAGAGAAAAGCTGTCGAAATGCGAGCGTTTTCCCTCGCAGTTATTTCTACCTTTCCGATATCCTTCCGTTACCATTAAGCTCGGTTTACATAACCCCCTCTTATGTTTAGGTACAGAAAAGCTGTCGGAAAGCGAGCGTTTTCCCTCTTATTTATTTCTACCTTTCCCATATCCTTCCGTTACATATAGGATCGGTTTACATAGAAGGTGTGAGACCTCCCCCCTTTTATGTTTAGGTAGAGAAAAGCTGTCGGAAAGCGAGCGTTTTCCCTCTTATTTATTTCCACCTTTCCGATATCCTTCCGTTACGTATAGGATCGGTTTACATAGAAGGGGGGAGACCTTCCCCCTTCTATGTTTAGGTAGAGAAAAGCTGTCAGAAAGCGGGCGTTTTCTCACGTAGCTATTTTTACCTTTCCGATATCCTTCCGTTACATATAGGCTCAGTTTAAATAACCCACTCTTCTGTTTAGGTAGAGAAAAGTTGTCGGAAAGCGAGCGTTTATCCTCGCCATTATTTTGACCTTCCCGATATCCTTCCGTTACATATAGGATCGGTTTACATAGAAGGGGGGGGGGGACCTCGCCCTTTTATGTTTAGGTAGAGAAAAGCTGTCGAAAATCGAGCGTTTTCCCTCGCAGTTATTTCTACCTTTCCGATATCCTTCCGTTACCATAAGGCTCGGTTTACATAATCCCCTCTTATGTTCAGGTAGAGAAAAGCTGTCGGAAAGCGAGCGTTTTCCCTCTTATTTATTTCCACCTTTCCGATATCCTTCCGTTACATATAGGACCGGTTTACATAGAAGGGGGGAGACCTTCCCCCTTCTATGTTTAGGTAGAGAAAAGCTGTCGGAAAGCGGGCGTTTTCTCACGTAGCTATTTTTACCTTTCCGATATCCTTCCGTTACATATAGGCTCAGCTTAAATAACCCACTCTTCTGTTTAGGTAGAGCAAAGTTGTCGGAAAGCGAGCGTTTATCCTCGCCATTATTTTTACCTTTCCGATATCCTTCCGTTACATATAGGATCGGTTTACATAGAAGGGGGGGGGACCTCGCCCTTTTATGTTTAGGTAGAGAACAGCTGTCGAAAAGCGAGCGTTTTCCCTCGCAGTTATTTCTACCTTTCCGATATCCTTCCGTTACATGTAGGATCGGTTTACATAACTCCCTCTTATGTTTAGGTAGAGAAAAGCTGTCAAAAAGCGAGCGTTTTCCCTCGCAGTTATTTCTACCTTTCCGATATCCTTCCGTTACATATAGGATCTGTTTACATAGAAGGGGGGATACCTCCCCCCTTTTATGTTTAGGTAGAGAAAAGCTGTCGGAAAGCGAGCGTTTATCCTCGCAGTTATTTCTACCTTTCCGATATCCTTCCGCTACATATAGGATCGGTTTACATAGAAGGGGGGAGACCTCCCCCCTTTTATGTTTAGGTAGAGAAAAGCTGTCGGAAAGCGAGCGTTTATCCTCGCAGTTTATTTCTACCTTTCCGATATCCTTCCGTTTCATATAGGATCGGTTTACATAAAAGGGGGGGGACCTCGCCCTTTTATGTTAAGGTAGAGAAAAGCTGTCGGAAAGCGAGCGTTTATCCTCGCAGTTATTTCTACCTTTCTGATATCCTTCCGTTACATATAGGATCGGTTTACATAGAAGGGGGGAGACCTCCCCCCTTTTATGTTAAGGTAGAGAAAAGCTGTCGGAAAGCGAGCGTTTATCCTCGCAGTTATTTCTACCTTTCCGATATCCTTCCGTTACATATAGGATCGGTTTACATAGATGGGGGGAGACCTCCCCCCTTTTATGTTTAGGTAGAGAAAAGCTGTCGGAAAGCGGTCGTTTTCCCCCGCAGTTACTTTTACCTTTCCGATATCCTTCCGTTTCATATAGGATCGGTTTACATAACCCACTCTTCTGTTTAGGAAAAGAAAAGCTGACGGAAAGCGAGCGTTTATCCTCGCCGTTATTTCTACCTTTCCGATATTCTTCCGTTACCTTTAGGCTGGGTTTACGGTGCTCCCAGTTTTAGAAAACAACGTGGAACATTGAGCTAACAATTCCCCCGGATTGCTAATCTATAGGTCGGCGGGCATACTGTCTTTGGCCACCGCACAAATTCGCCCAGTCCGCGGATCGAGACAGCGCCGCCGGCACATTTGGCAGATTTGTGTATTTTTGTTCCTTGTTTTGTATCAAAGCTCATCAAATAACGCGTGTTCTCACGCAGTTTTCCCTTTTATAATCTACATGTATAAGTAACTTATAGAAAGATCGCCGCTAACAGTATTTTCTATTGTCGCTCACGAGTGTTGTTGTGTTCGGGTCAAAAGCGTAACGCAAGGACGTCTGCTTTTCAACTGCAAATTTATACAGTGTGAAGCCGTAAACAAGCTGGGGCGGTACGTTGAGATGGTAATGAAACATCTCCATATTTACTAGCGGAATGCCATGTGACAGGGCATTACCCAATGACAGACAAGGGTGGCTTTTTCAAACTAACCGTATATCCCAGAGACAGAGATTGTTTACAGCGAAGACAGCTCATGAAGGAAGTTTGAACTCAGTCGTTTCAACCCACGACGGCAAGTTATGGCCACGACGTTGTTCTTACCAACCGGAACCCGGACGGAAAAATGTAAAGCTGGGACAAGGACATCAGTCTGTACAACTTGGTGAAACCAAGGCGGTTTCATAGGATTATACTTCCTTGGTGAAACCAAGGAGATTTTGGTGAAACGGATCCGGAGTAGGATGGAGATGCTGAACGGGGCATGCGGGCACGCGATTCGGGACGGGGAAATCATTACTTTGTTGTATCTCCTAATCTACCCGGTACCAGTGGAGACAACGGTTAAACAACGGCGTGAGTGAAATCGGAACCTTTCTACCTGTCTTGATCGGAACTATTCCTGGCGACTCGCCCAACACTGGGACCGGAATCGTGGACTTGGAAATGGCGCAAAATGGTGAAGGGAGAATTAACCGACAATGTGAGATTCTGATCCCTCGTTGACCGCGTCAAGTACAAGTTAGAATTTAACGACTGATGACGAAACCGCAAGTACCTAGTAAGTGTTATTCAACCCAAAATGATTGTATTATTACTATTCACTCTATTTGGCCAATTTCTACTATTTTCCTAGCGATCCGCGGAGCCTGGTAGAGGCTAATAAGATACTAGCCTGAATGCCAAGAAACCAAGAAATATCTATCGTCAAGAAAGATATTTTAGAGTTTGGGGGTCTGGCATCCAGGCTAATAAGATACGGGAGGGAAGAAAAGTTAGTGTTAGGGGTTACGTTTTGGTGTCGATGTAATAGTTAGCTAGGGTTGGAACTTGGAAGTACATTGTAATAGTCAGTAGTTGGGGTAAAGAATAGCCTGAATAGTTTATCAATGTTTGGGATAAGGTGACATTTTTAAAAAATGAAACTGGTAATCCATATGTAAGAAATCATTTATTCCATTTTGTATGTGTATATTTGTAAAGGTGGGGAGGGGTCTCGCTATAATGGCGTAACACGTTTTTGTGCAGTATTATCATCTTTGAAATAAATTGTTCTAAACTTTTATCGGCCCTGTTGCCTTTCATATTCATATTTACCTGTCTATGTAAGGGTTCGGAATGTTTAAGCCATCCGTAGCAAGTTAAGTCGTCGTGAAGGATTAAATTAGATACTGTGTAATGAAAAAGGAAACTTATTGTAGAGCATACGTTTTAGCACGTTAAGCTCGTGTTTCTAGCACGTTTAGCTCGTGTTTTTAGCACGTTAAGCTCATAAAAAGGCTACAGAAAACACCAGGAAAGGTGTAGCTTTAGGTAGTCTTTTAGGCTGCGTGAACGGCACATAAACGTAGGGAAATCGTGACGGAAATAGATTATAAAGATGGACGAAAGATTACGGAAAGGTCTCAAGAAACTTACACTTTCCGTGTTGGATCTTCCGTAAAGGTACGGAAAATTGTCCATAACGACGCCTTTACGCCTTGCAGATACAACGTTTGTAGCACGTTAAGGTCTAAAAAAAAGATCACGGAAAGCCCGAGGAAAGGTACAGGTTTAGGTAACCTTTCAAGCTTTGTGAACGGCACATAAACGTAGGGAAAATCCTGACGGAAATGGGTGATAAAGATGGACGAAAGGGTACGGAAAGGTCTCAATAAGCTAACACTTTCCGTATTGGAACGGACGGAAAAATTGTACTTAACGACGCCTTTACGCGTCGAATAGTCGCGTAAATACACGTGAAGAAGTGCAGAAACGTACCTGAACGCACGGAAAGATTGTCCATAACGACGCCTTTACGCCTTGCAGATACCACGCTTGTGGCACGTTAAGGTCGTAAAAAGGTCACGGAAATACCGAGGAAAGGTATACCTTTAAGCAACCTTTCAAGCTGTGTGAACGACACATAACGGCAGGGAGAATCGTGGCGGAAATGAATGATAAAGATGGACGAAAGGGTACGGAAAGGTCTCAAGAAACTTACACTTTCCGTGTTTCAACGTACCTAAAAATTGTCCTTAACGACGCCTTTACGCGTCGAAAAGTCACGTAAATACACGTGAAGAAGTGCAGAAACGTACCTAAACGTACTTCCGGAAAGGGCACCTTATATGCAAAATTTAAGCAGACGTACAGGGGTCGTTAAGTTGCGGAAATAGTGAATAAACGTCACGTTTACGCTGCGTTTAAGTATGCTTAAATACCAGATTTCGTGCCGTGCCCCCTCCAAATTTCGTCACCACCAATGATAAGTTCTTGCAACGTTGGCCTTGTCCAAGGTTGCATACGGGCGTTGTTTTAATTTCTTCTATCTCAACAATACGGATTTCTTGATAAGTAAAAACTGTCTGGTATCTTATGCTTGTTAGAAGGTATTGACGATTGTAATCAGCTATTTCTGTTGACGCACATGCAAACAATGCTGAACATACCTTGCCCATGCTCTTCAGATGATCCATGGCTGTGCGAATGTCCGCGTGAATGGCTGTGCGAATGGCTATGCCCATGGCCATGGCTTCCCGAATGATGATGGCTATGTCCGCCCGAATGATGATGGCTATGTTTGCCAGAATGACGACTTCCATGTTCTTTACTGCCATGACTGCGTCCATGGGCCTGTGTAAAAGGGAACAGATATAATATCATGTCTAGATTCATTGCAATGTGTTGACGGTAAAATAAGGCAGCCAACTTATAGCATTTAGAATGTTGGCATCACAGCAGTAGACCAAGATTATGACGTAACAATTAGATGTGCATAATATGTTTGTAATTCCTCACCTCAACTCCAAAATCCACAATATGGACCAGGAGCAGCAGCACAAACATGTACCGCAAGGTGGCGCTCGTGAACGCCATGATGGGCCGCGCTTGTCACCAGTCCAACAGGCTGATCTACAAGGTCGTCCCTGTTGCCATGGAAACAGTGACGTTGAGAAGAATTCCATTCGCACAATAAGTAGGTTCACCAAAACTAGTCATCAACCACCTTTATGTAAGTTCTACCTAGCAGGCTTGCCAAACATGCTACACGGGAGACAAAACATCTCATATGTAGGTCGAATTAGCTAAAAGCAAACTGCCTTATGGAATGAATGGTGACGAACAGTATACACTTTTTTCTGGGTTTACCATATCTCTATATGTACGCCTTGGGGCACAACGAATAACAGACATAACCTTTGACTTACGACACATCAACATCTGATTATGTATCTCCTAGCGCCTGTGACATGTTAGCTAACATAATTCTATGGGGTGCTCTCAGACCACCACATTAAAATATGGCGTTATTGAGACCTTCTGAAGAATGTCTTGAACATTCTTTGATATCTGAAGTGTGCATACCTTGGAGAAACTGATTCTGAATAAATACATTTCTTTTTAAAAATCAGGGTGTTTTTTTTCAAGTATCAGTGTTTAAGGGTTATGCTCATGATTTCTCTGAGCTTGAATCAGGAAAGATCTCCTTGATTTAACCTTCTCCCTGCTGCCTAACTTTGTTACCAATAAGGAATTGGGTGCCATACGGCTACTTTAGTGTGCCCAAGGTTAAAACTACACAGATAAGGCGTGTATTATCCACGAAACATCCCTTTAATGAGAATAATAACACCACCACCCAACCTTACGGCGTGTGTATGAACACACGCCTTTGTTTGACACACATGACTAAGCGTCAGCCGCTGACCCTTACGAACTCTTCATTGTGCGGAGTTGACTTGCAAGGTTATAACGTTAGATAATATAAAATGGGCCCTTAGGACATCACATATTTGCGTGAGTCAGGAGAGAAAAGGGGGAGGGGTGCTTTGTACAAGGGCCAAGGCGTACTGTGTGTTCATGTTTTAGCTGATCCAGACATATTTTGCTAAAACCTACATCTTTCTCATAAAGTTGGAAAGTTGTGAATGATAGACGATAAATGACGTGTTCGCTCATGTGAAGATGAAAAAGGGGCGTGGTGCTATGTTCAATGTTGTCATGAAGTTTAGGAATTCTTTTTGTTCACAATAGAGTTTGATACAAGGAGAAAGATTTAAGACCCGAGTTTTGAATTTACTGTTGAATACGCCCCTGTTAGCTGAGACTATCTGTATAATAATTACAATGGACGTCTGGATCTTTGTAGAAAAACGTCAAGATTTATGTTGAATTATCTATTTTAAGTCCCCTTTCTGTTAACATAGTAACTTTATGCGGGTTGGGAGTGGGGTGGGCTGGCGGTTGGGGGTAGAGGCACAGGATGACACATAGTCTACTGTTTATCTAAAGGCTTAAAACTTAGTCCACTAGGTTTAAAACCTAGCGGACTAAGTTCTTAAGCCTTTAGATATTGAGGTCCAGATCCCTATAACAATGGACGTCTTAGAGAAGCAAGGTCATTTCTTTGGATTTTCAAGCCAATAACACGACAGAGAGGTCTTACTGGTTAGATATATGACATCTCCTCAAGGTCACTGTACAAATTTCTCTCCAGAGAATACAAAAATGAAAAAGTGTACACGAAAATCAGCAACACACACACGCAGTTTAAATAGACGGATTCGGACATTGCATTCCATAGATATAAATATAAACGATCACCAATTCATCCCGCAACAACATTCCAAATAAGTAAGCGACTAAGACATTTTTTCTTCAAATATCGCTATTTCTTACTTTCCGTTTTGTGTTTTTCACACAAAGAGGGGGGGAGGGGCGCAATCAAATATTCTTTCGATTCACCATATATTAAATATGTCCTAAAGTAGACTGTAATATAGCCTCTCCTCCAGGCTATGCTATGCACACAGCTCCGTGAAGGAAGGGATTAACATGCGACCTTGTCCAAAGCCTGCTTATCTTGGTTAGCATGCAGCGCAGTGTTGAGTTTATTGAGTTTATTGAGATACCCTTTAGCCCCTCTAGGGGGCTAATCTTCCAGGGCTCATGAACACTACATGTACATCACAAAGTACATCTGGCCGCACGTTCCCAGCTCCTGACCGCAAGGTCTCAGCCCCTGGCCGCACGGTGGTACGGTGCAGCTCCTGGCCGCACAACAGCAAAATCGTCTCAAAAAAGGCCGAAAATTTTAGAAAAGCTGCCTGTTTTCAGTCAATTGCGGCACGAAATGCAAAATATTCTAGCGTAGTCTTCGGTTCACATGTTTACCCGTCCTCTGACGGAGTTTCACGGCCCCAAAAGTGTTCCAGGCATAATTAACGTTCAATGTCCATTGAGGGAACATTTTTGTCACCGCGCTTATACACAGGGGTGGAGTCATGTGCAAGTTTTATTGTAATGTGTCCCATGCAAACAGGCATGATGAAAATGGGGGTGAGCCATCGAACTTTTTTTTAAAGCGGGGGGAGGGCCATTGAAACAAATGAGCCGGGGGAAGGGCGAAGGAATTTATTCTTATCGAACCACTTTGCACTTTGTAAATATCACGGGTGTTTGGCCCAGAGCCCATCGGTCCCGGGTCCGAATCCATATCCCCTGTCGCTACCGATGTTGAGCTCTTGGGAAAGGCACTTTCTATACATGGCTTTCTTCAATACACCCAGGGGTTCAAATGAGTATACTATTCTCTGTACGTGGCACTGAAATAGGTTATGAAAAACTTCAGTGCAGTGCTACGTCGTCCTTGTCTTACCAAAGGCAAAGTAAAAAATAAAAAATAAAAAGTAATACACAAGGACAAACAAGCTGGACTCACCGATCCACAGGCGATAGACACTCGGCGACCTCCGCAGTCGACGCCGGCAGCCCTCCGAGTGAGGGACACCCTCTGATACGGATCTGAACATGGGTGTAGCCTGTTTAAGGCACCTCCAGCCTAGACTATGCGCTATTACACTACCCATGTAGCCCAAGGTGCACTGATAGCCTATACAATGGCCTTCTCTTCTAGATTTTACGTGGATTGACTTCTGCTGTTGTATGCTGTAGAATAACTTCTGTAAGTCAATTGAATCATATAATATCACGTCAATAAAAAATAACCATCTGTGATATAGTCTGACCAATTCAATGTATCAACGTCAGAAACGAACTATTTTTGATAAAGAGTCACTATATAGTTTTAAGAATAATGTTTGACTTCAAATTGAACAATATAGTTTATCATGTAAATGTCTGATTTAGAAAAGTTTGAAGTTATAACTCCTAATATCGCAATTTCAATGTCGGTTTAATTCTTATCCTTCCGTTTTAGTAATTACTAAACCACCAGAATCAGTTTCTTGAATTCAATACTTCAACAAACTAACTGTATTGTATACTTGATGTTCACTTTTCTTGTATCTTTCCATTGGAAAACACGAAAGTTGTACTTCTCGGCGAGTTCGATATGTTTCACTTCTAAGAGTTCCTTGACTCAGGGCGCCCGGGGGGGGGGGGGGAGGCACATGTAGAAAGTGACAGCCAGAGATAACCGTTGTAAGGTGGCACTCAAACCCCTTTGTCTCATGATGTAAAACCGGTCTTGGCAGAGTCTATCCTACCTCCTGTTGTCATTGGGAAACCTTAATGATAGTGTCGCTTGCCCTCCTCGTGTTTCACACACGTCTGCTAACAAAAACGTTCAAACAGTTACGTAACCGTTAAAGGTCATCGTTTGAAATTGTTAAGATCCATTCAGACGTTGTTAAAGAGAGTGATAGTAAGTTTTGTGTGGCTTCAGAGTTGCGTTGTGTCGAGTTAATTGGTGACATGTGAAGGACAAAAACATCAATCAATCATATCCAGTAGTGCCCTTGAGGTCAGAGATAAGCTGTAGATGCGTATACATCTGGGGTTTGGTTCGAAATGATGACAGTGCGTGTGTGTGTGTATGTGTGTGTGTGTGTGTATGTGTTTGTATGTATGTGTGAGTGTGTGTATGTGTGGTTACGCGTCACGATGCATGTACGCGCGCGCGAGTGTGCATTGGCCTATGTATGCACGTGTGTGTATCAAATTGTGTGTGTGTGCGGGCGTACGCGTGTGTGCTTATGTACGCAAGTGTGTGGACGTGTGCGTACGTGTGTATGTTTGAGTGCTTGTGTACGTGTGGGTAGTTTTTATCCTACATGTATAATTACTCGTGGGGTGAATAAATGACAACAAAATGTTTAATAGAAGAATATAGAATACTTTATTTCCCGCCATGTCTATCGTCAGCACTTTTTAACCTGGTGATTCTGTCAATCATATCTGTTACACGCTTAGTTAACAACTTATGTCATCATCATTGAAGTGACTGTACCTAATCGTACCTGCGATTCCTGCACTCAAATTATACCGGGGAATGGAACTCCCGGCATGCCCTGCGCTATCCGACAGGAAGGTCAAAGGTCACAACAACAGTAAGTCAAAGGTCACACCGACAATGACAAATGAAGGTCAACGACAATAATCACAGCTGGGTTAGGTGTTTCACCAACGTCATCAAATTTGAATGTTACAACACAGCGAGGACAAAGCCATACATAACGTAACGTAAGAATGAATTTCAACGGATATCACGTTAAATCATAAAATAAAATGGCCATATCACTTTCTCAGTTGGACTGATTTTTTTCATAGCAAAAGAGGTTTGGACTAATGAAGAAATCAATTAAACGTTGAGACTGTTGAGAATTCAGTAACAACATTTCAGTAACGTCAAAATATTTGATACTTACAAAAACGAGGGAAGAGTTAACTTGTTATCCTAAGTACCATATATTGTTGGTCAGAAATATCGTCATTTGATATTTCTCTCATCTAGTGTTGCAATTGTTACAACAATAAGAACGCATTTTAGACACCACTATCCCTACACATGTGAACTGGTTATCACAATTTCAAGATTATAGGCCCACAATACTATTTAGCATACAAACTTTGTTACAGTTGGTTAGTGAGTTATTTGTCTGCAGATGATTCGACTTCCACCTGGTGTTGTGAAAGAAAAGTGACGTAACCTGTAGATTGCGAGTCAAAATCAACTCTAAAATACAAACAAAATACGCACACATTTTGTATGAAATACACCAGACAATACTTAGTAAGTATGACTGATAATTGACAACTATGTATATATAACTGACAAATGACTGACAAAGACGAAAATATAAGAACATTTAGAAATATCAATATTTGATTCGATTGACGATATTCATTGTAAAATCTATCCATGTCACCAAAAACATCTACACCAATGTGGGCGGGTAAGAGTCTAGACTAAAGTTATACAGTATCAATACTGTAACAATTATACACAACTTAAGACATACATATGTATAACCGATTATACTCAACGATATGGCTAAACGTTTGAAAAACAATATTACTGTCACATGTTCAAAATCAGTAAGTTAAATCTTACTTACCTTTCTATTTACCATAACATACACGAAGTGTGCTTTAAAGAAAAACACATTATATTTCTCCCTGCAAAAAAATAAACGAATACTGATTTTGTACACAACAGGTTCAACCTTTGATAATGATAGCATTTGGTATTGTATATATGTATGATTTGTATTATGCTAAAGACGAGGTATATGTATCATGTTAAAGCCTCGAGGAATTTTTGCCTTAACTGGACGTGACATATTGCTTTGAGTTGCAACCGCTATACTAATACATATCTGGATTTTTGGGAAATTTATGTTACATTCACTGACTTACCACTCCCAACTACATCATGTACAAAGTACACCATGTTTTCTAACCATCAAAAAAAAAGTACCCAAAAATATTCCTTTGGCATATGTGCCAACACTGTAGATTTTATATACTTATATACATCTGCGATCCTGTCACATTTTCATTGGATATCTAGTTACCACAGTGTAAGAAAACCCTTGTGCCTTTTCAAAATTGTTACAATTTCTGTATAGTGTATGTCTTTACACAAGACCATTAGACTTAGACGCTATGTAGCTTGGAGATTGTAGGAAATTTCTACACGTCTATATACAATGAACCCTGACACATATAGTACGGAAGGATCCTGGCACGCATTACTGACGTCACGCATTAGTGACGTCACGCATTACAGACGTCACGTGGTCTGTACGGTCACGTGTCTCATTACAGACGTCACGTGATCTGTAAGGTCACGTGCCAGAAGTGAGTGGGTCATTATTCCTGAAAAGGTACGACGGATCAGCCGAGTAATATGACATTTTCTACGGTATGACTGCTTCGAATACTCTTATAGTTCTTTCGTCAATAAGACTTCTCACTATTGTGTTGAAGCCAAGTTTGAAGTTAGTCTTCTAGCAGTTGTTTAGGACCTAACTGGATGCGCTTGGCGCTAAAGGAGTGTCTCCATGAAAACAATTAGTAACATTATACAGATCAATTTTTCACTGGCACTGTTTTTGTGAATAAGCTCTGACAGTTAGAATGACAGTCGCCAGAACTTCTTAACAAATAAGGTTTACAGCTACAATTTTGAATACCTCTTGAACATAATGAAACAAAGTTATAGGACCGTGATGACATAGGGATGTATCTGTACCATTATCTAAGCATGTGTCTGACTCTAAAGTCCCATTTGGACATGTTCGTCCCTTGGGCAAGAAACAATCATGCCACAGTGTGCCTGACTAATTTTCAGCAAAATGGCATTGGGACGTCCGTTTCGGGACCAGTCATCTTTCTACATAACGTTGGAGTTCACATAGAAAAAGGAAGTTGTAAATGTGAAATACCCTGAATTCCAGGGATATTCAAGGCTCACTCTACTCTTCCTTCTTGGAAATCGTTTTGGTGTGAAGAAATGAGACACAGGAGGTCTTGAAATACCCTCCCATTGATGTTAACAAGCTTGTGATTTACCTATAACCTTGTTCCATGGAAATCTATAGCTTACCTTACCCTAGTTCTATGATCTGTTCTTGTGAACCTCGTCGTCAATCTCCATAGCTACGATGTTCGCGACTCCGTTCTTTTCCGGATTCCCGGTGCTTTCCTGATTCTCCGCAAACTTGTCCCCTCCGGTTTCCGGATTCTTGTTCTGGCCGGTCGCCACGAGCCAGAGCCGGAAGATTCCGGTGACGGCGAGACCGAGCACGATGAGGAAGGGAGCGTACAGCATGGGGAAGACGAGCAGCTCGGAGAGGAACTGCTTCTTCTGGGCGAAGGTGAGCTGGATGATGGCGACGGCGAGAGTGACGTGCTGCACGCCCGTCTCCAAGGCGATGGCGCGGCGACGTGAGTGGCTCAGCTGCAGGAAAGGCGCACAGGAAATGCCGTAGCCGAGCACACCACCTGTGCCGAACACATGACACAATGAGCCGCACAATCTGGACGGTGGGCGTTACCGACTTCAAGCCAATTTTCACCCCTTACTGATTTCTATTAGGTCATGTGACAGAAGCAGCTGTTCAGCAGTTCCTGACGAAGGCTGGACAATTATTGCCTTGTATTTCCTTACCACCATCCTAGTGACAAACAAACAAACAAATAAACAAATAAACAGTCTCACCGATGACGGGCAGCAGTAGCGCCCCAACCCAGACGTTCCATGATGCCTTGAACATCGACGGGTTGATGATGACACTCAGGACGAACGTCGTGGTGATACCCAGCAGACCAATCACGCTGCCGATCTGGAGCATGGAGAAATCCATCATTAGGATGTCTTCTAACACACGTGTATATGACTGCGCTACTTCGGTAGTGTAGAGTTCTAGCTTTTATAGTCATGACCGGAGTTTAATTTCGCGTACCCTTTTTTCAGTTGATTTTATACAGTGTACGTTCTTACTGCCAGGGCTACCCAACTAGTCGAAGGCTATTACACAGAGTTAGCCCTGGTAACTGAAAGAAATTCAAGATTCAAAACAAACTTTCACAAAGCACATTAAAATACACATGAAGGCGTACACAAAACACAGGACTAAGCTATATATAAAATCGTTAACAAAGTCACAACTTTGGTTCATGTTACGTAGCTTGCTTAGATTATACAATAAGTCATCTGAGTCATCTGGTCCTTTTTTTTACAGCCAAATAGATAAATCAAATCAAATCATTACTGTAATGCTTTAATGGAGAATGCTGAGATATAACAACCATCTGAACAGAGCAGTGCGTAGGCTTCACCCAGTATTGTGAAAATGCTACTCACGGACAAACTTTCAAAGATCTATATTATGTGGTATAAGCTCACCAGAACTATGACTTTAGCCAGTTTCTCGAACCAGAACTTGATGAGCATGCCGACAGCGACGGGAATGAGGATCATGGCGAGCGTGGTGACGATCTCCTTGTACGGGACAACAGCGACATCGTGCGTCCAGCTGCGGGAGTACAGCCACAGGTTCAGCGGCATCATGCCCATGGCCAACACCGTGGACAACGTCGTCATGGTTACGCTGTGGTGAAGGAAGGATTAGAAGAGATCAGTTACTATGATGAGAAGCGAAAACAGACATGTTTATGTCAAGGGAAATAAAACGTTTCCACCTGTTTTTACAGAATGAGTTGGCAATCATCTTTAACAAACCGACATGGCGGACAGTAAATGACGTCACACTCACGTGGCTGCAAGCAACCAATGGAAAGAAATGCTACCTTAGAGCCACGTCTCCACGATTCCAGAACGTCAGGATGTTAGAAGTGGTACCCCCGGGACAGCAGGACACTACAAGGGCGCCCATAGCGGTCATGGAGGAGTACTGCAGGGCATGGGCCAGTCCAAACCCCACTAGGGGGAGCACGATGAACTGACACAGGAAACCGATCGCAACACCCACGAAGAAACGGCGATCGATCTAGGTATGCGACAAAAAAACATCATAACATTATCTTAACTCAACTCAACTTAAGTCAACACACTTTCACAGGAGAATACTTTGAAGTTTCCACCTCGGGAGATATAGAGATGTCCCTGTAGCCCAATCGGTAGCAGGGTTTGCAGAGAGGAGCAACATCTTCAGTTACGGATGGTTTTGAAACACGTCCATGATTTACAAAAATACACACGAAGTAGAAAATTAAAAAGGAAGCTCTGGCTCAGAGAAGCATCGATGCCTAAAGTTATGGTGTAGCTTCTTTCTACATAGTAAGAAACGCTGCACTTTCAGTTAGCCTGGGTATACCAACCTTCGTAGTAACCGGTGGCTCTTTGCAGCGGTTACTGCGGAGGATGGTACACAGCTCAAGCTAACTTTCGGTAAAGTTAAAGTTAAAGTGACCCGGGCGTCCTGAAAAGACGCATAGGGGTGGCGCCCATCTCCATTTCTATAGCCCTTGGGCCACACAAATTTGTGCAAGTCACTACAGCAGGGGGCTGATCCGCTGGTGGCGATGTGTGTGTTTAACTACCATGCTAAGCAGAAAAAGCAGTACGTATCATTTTGAAAGTCTTTGGTATGACCCGGGCGGGGTTCGAACTCACGACCTACCGTGTACAAGGCGAACACTCTACCAACTAGGCCATTGCACCGGTTGGTAACTGTTAGCAAATGTCGCTCACGCCCATGGATAGCATGCGTACAGACGTCAAGGTTATACAATCTACCCGATGGCTTGTACGTCTGTGAATTTCAAAGGTTAAGCCTTTTGTTTCATAGTTTTTTTCAACTACACCCCCTGCCACAAGTTGATATCAGTGCACATATGGGAATGGCACATGAATCATATCTTTAGGGAGAAAGAAGAGAGCGGCTTGGGTATATATACTTTCATGTCTAAAGACACAAAATTGTTTCCAACTGTGAGCCAGCTGGATCGAAGATTCAACTAGACGTTGACATTTGATTTCTAACGAAGACAGCTTGAGTTTGAATGTCAAAGCCAAGTTGATGTAACAAGTATTATTTAACACACGTATGCGTCGTGTGCAGGTGTTTCACTGGTTCTCTTGGTTGATTGTTCAAACACCAGCTGCTTACCCTTCATACGTTGTTCGCAGCGGTAGGGCCTGATAGCGTTGTCAAAACATACTTTTACAGTCCGTAGCCCAGACTACTCCGAAAAGAACACCCACGTATAGCCTCGTATTGAAGACAATGAGACATATTTTGCGATAACCTTTCACGTATGAACCGTGGCATAATTAGCCAAGGTAATTTATGCATATGGTCGCGGCCTTGTCTACATCCCACGCAGAACTTCTATTTTCTTCATCCATATAAACTACGCACAAAAAGTTCGGAAACTTAACTTTGGTTGATCATATCTCCGTTGTTTTTTTACCGATTTTGATGCATTATATATCATTATAAAGCTTGTGCGATTCCCTGTTCTATGATACCAAACTTATTGTTATTGAAAACCCACGGAACAAGTACCAGGACTAATAACGTGAGTGGGTCACGGAGAAAAAGTGCCCAAAATTCCCTGTTGGTGTCATACGCGCACTGTGACATCCTATCGGTATGGGCGCGGATGATGATTCAATACATTTTTCCTCGGGTTCTGAGGTTATTTTTAGAACACACACCATCCAAGGTTATTTCTAGCACACAGAACATCCAAGGTTATTTTTAGCACATCGAAGATCCAATTGATTACACCACACACACAAAAAACGCGTCCTGCAATAGTATCGTCATCCACAGGTGTTATTTTTTGTTATTGTTTCACAACAAACATTGGGGTATGGTGAGGCATAACCTCCAGGGGAAGACAAGACTTGTACCAGGAACCCTCAATGCAGAAAGATATCGTGACACAATACTTGATCCGGTGGCCATCCCTTTCCTCCATAACATGGGGCCGAATGACTTGCTGCAAGATGATAACGCCCGCCCACACCGGGCAGGGATCATCGCCGACCATCTCCAGCATGCAGGTGTAGAGAGGATGGAGTGGCATCTATGGGATCAGCTTGGGCGAGCTGTCCGTGCAAGAGTGACCGAGAGAACAAAGCTGGCTGACCTAGGACGACTGCTGGTGGCGGAATGGGACGCTATCCCACAGCATCGCATTGCGCGACTGGTGACGAGTATGAGGAGGAGGTGCATGCCGTGCTGTAGTGACAGCGCGTGGCTGGGCCACCCGTTACTAAGACTCCTTGCTAACCCGTTACTAAGACACAGATTGTTGGTTTTGATAAAGAATAAACTTAGCTTTCATGAATATGTCTTGTTTATTCTTGTTGATTTTACACAATACCCTCGTACAGAAGTCAATACCAACAGAAGAATATGTACGGAATAGCATGTTTGACTATAGTAAGGTAATCTGGGCACTTTATTTCTTCGACCCACTCACTTTAGCAGGCCTGATGCTCGTTTCATGAACTCGCAATCACAATAAGTTTGGTATCATGGGAAAGAAAATCAAATAAGCTTTTAAATGATATGTAATACATTGAAATCGGTAAAAAAAATGACGGAAATATGATCGACCAAAGTTAAGTTTCCGAACTTTTTGTGCGTAGTTTAGATAAGATATTTTCGCGTGGAATATGTAACTCATAACATGTGTGAATCTTCCAATCTTTGACAGTTTTGTATGTTTGTGTCCTGGGAGCTAAGATTCTTTTTGAGCAATTGCGCATGCGCCGCAGCAAGGCAGGCTGGGGCATTATATATGTACTGCGTTTTAACATGCGTGCAACTACGTTACAGCTTCGGACTTTATTTCATAGTACAGAAAAGTCAAGGGACACCCATAAATACAAAATGTTGACGAGGGTAAGTATACACCCCAAAACCAACTACCAAGCACTTCGCGTGTTCTCGATTTTGTTTTGCACGATAACCGTTGAGGGGGACTGGATACTGTACTGGGCAGAAATAAGGTGGAAAGCCCCCTTCACACTTGTGCGTATATACAAGTCCGCATAAGCTGCGCATTAACATGCTTTTGGTTTAGATTAAGGTTACAGCCGAAGAAGTCATTTCTTTGGTTCGATGACTAGGCTGCACAACTGTGGGTCAAAGTAGAAAACAACTTCCTCCCCGCAATCTTTACTAAAAACAAAACAAAAATGCTAGTACGCAACTCATGCGTATTTGAATATACGCACAAGTGTGAAGAGGCCCTAAGGATATAAGATGAGTGTAGGGCCTATGGGGGAGGGGGGTGATACGTAGTCGTGCGCACCTGTGAAGGCTGCTTGAGTACCCGGATGAGCTCCCTCAGTTTCAGCGTGCAGCCCATCGCCAGCATGATGGCCGTTACCACGGCAACGTTGAACCAGTTGAAGGCCTCGATCAGCTGGGGGTTGGGCGGAACCATCCGGGGTCCTGGCGGGGGTGTCGTACCGCTCACGTTCCCCTCCGTCGTGTTTTGTGCCATCGTCTGTGTTGAAGACAAACCAACCTAAACGTTAGAACAGCTTTTTAAAAGATTCAGGACTTAACAACTTTTTGCCGAATCCCCGGCCTTTTTAAGGATGACTGACCCAATTTTGGTCACGTGCCTCATGTGACATATCCAAAATAAAAGCGGTCAGTCACCATGATGAAGGTTTGAGATAGCTTGCCCTGGAATATAGCCTTGCTAGCGGGGTAACGACCGTTTGGAAGCCTAAAGTTTGGAAGCCTGGCGTACGCGTCCAGGCTAGATCGGATCCGAGCGGAGGGGGTCGTGCAGATAGGCTGGTATGCATATGGTCTAGAAGATTTAATGTTCTAAAAAAAATCATTGACAGATAAAATCTGGCATCATGTTGGACCGGTGATCAATAAGTTCTCCGTCTCACCCAGAAATAAGATGTACGACTCAAATTTCGCGCATGATAATAAAGTATACAGTATACCAAACTTCAAAGCATTGTGTCATTTGTGATTACTAATTTGCAGCCGATGCTCAGTAACGTTAGGTGAGAGAGAAGTACAGTTGAGCTGTGACCTGAGGTGTGTGGGCCAACTTGCTCTACTGATCAAGAAATTCAGATACCCACTTCTTTCTAGTTGAAATGCGAAGAGATTTCTCATCAAATATTTTGACAATGTCTTCGTAGATTTCATGGCATGAGGAACACGACCCACACAGCTCTGATCACAGTTCACCCTTGAATTTCTCGCCGCTTACCTACTGATTTTCAAAAGGACGCCGACTGAAAAGAAATGACCACAACTATTTCAACTTTGGTGTTATTGATAAAAGGCATTATCGCTCGTTCTCAATGAAATGTGCAAAATAGCGATTTTTAAGGTCGAAAAATTGATCAGCTCATTTTCCAAGCAAACCAACCTCATTTTTAGGTAAACATCTCCTTTTATGATCCCCAAAATATTACAGCTAATTTATCACGGGAAGTTGCAGAAAATTTCTAAGCTTTGATTAGATGTCCTTGGAGTTTACCCGTATTTTTGCGGAAAAAAATGTTGAACATCAGTAATTAGATATTTCAATTTTGGAGCTTTCATGTCGTGACATCGCCTTCAAAGCCTATAGTTGAGGAGTCAGTATCTCTGGTAAAACGTCTGTCAAATTTAGTGCCGTGCTGACGATTGCTGTATAACTGTTTCATTCAGGATTAATATTGTCTGGATTTGTTTTTGCATTTCGACTTGTTTGAGATATTTACAAGAGACGAAATCTGATAGTTCTTGCAAAACTTTCCATCCTCCGTTGATCCGAATAATTTAACTCTTACAACATCTATAACATATTCAATGTTGCGAACTAATACTGCTTAGGAGCAGTAAAGCATTTGGAACGGAGGGGGAATCGCGGAAAAACGGTAACGGAGATTACATACTGTCGCCAAAAGACGTGTTCACCAGACGTAAGTCGCCAAGTTGTAATTGATCGACTTCTGATTTCTTAGGACATGAGGACAGGCACACTATACTTGTTTAAAGTAAATCAAAGGTAGTTTTCTGCATCATGTGAACTTAACATGTAGTTACGGTCAACATAAATCACAAAAATAAAATCTGGAAGAAAGAGTAAAAAATTGGAATATGATAACACTACAGAGGGTTTCTCTCAGTTGAATCTATACTTTTCTATCTTAGTTCAAACGCTTTTGCCTTATGGTGCACAACTACAAAAAGTTCTGCGCCAGGTTCCTCTTAAAAGCCACAAAAGCTGTAAGTCGTCATGAAAACGACAGGTTGGCACCTCATATGTGGCATATCTTAATGTCAGGAACGTCTTACTTTAAACGGTAACGGAGCTTACCGTTTTGGGCGACAGGCATAAACCGGCTTGCACAGCGTACAAGAACAGTGCCAGGAGCGATCTGACGTGATTTGTCGGAGGGCCTTAGTAGCTGGATTCACCAGCTAACCGATCATTCTCTGAACTGAATTGTTACATTCTCGGCTGCTTTTTAAATTTTGCATGTCTCCGCATGCGACAGCCGTTTTTTATGACTCTTTAGGCCACCCATTGCCATAACTTTTTCTAAGTCAAAACCCATAAGTAATTTTGAGGTGCATTTTTTGTGAAACATGATACGTGTTGTGGGAAAGTGAAGAAATCATCGATGGTGCCCTAATTTGGCTCATATCAAGTCGTAAAGGCTGGCGACAGCAATTTGTACATTCAAATGAGAACGAGCGAATACCTTATGATTATGCTCCGAAATTTGAGTTGTCTATCTTATATCTGGGTGAAGCCGGAGACTCATTGATCAGACTCCCACGGTGTCAAACTGACGTATTATCTGTCTACAAGTACGCCCCCATCTCTCTTCACTGACGTCAGTCTACCCACATTTGGCATTTACAAACCATTTCAACACAAAGGTATCACAGATCGCTGTTATAGGGGCTTCTGGAGCACGTAATTACATACGGAACACGACGTAAGGAGTCCAAATTCCAGATAGCCTGGTCACCAGTCTCTACGGGTCAGCTTAGGGGGTTTTGACGGGACCGTCTGCTATAATAATAAGCTTATTGCAAATTCCTGCCCGAAGGCTAATTGCAAACAACATAGATAAAAGAACAGGTTCCAAAATAGGTATAAAAGCGACTAAACTAGATTATAAAAACGTAGTTGTCTATAAATAGTGAAGGGTTTGACTTCTCTTTTGTCAGCAATGGAAGACGTAATGGCCCACCTTTTCTATAATTTGTGGGTTTTTGGTAGTTAAAAGAAGACTAGTCTTTTCTTTGTCTGTAAGCTTAGAGAAATTCGGACAAATTTTAGTGGTCTGAATAGACAACTCATTTCGTGCATTATCATAAAATGAACAGTTTGAAAAAAAGTCTATTTCATCTTCCATGGCATTTGTACTGCAATGACCGTTTCTGTCAGCCTGCCTTATATTTGTGACCGTTCCCATTTTGCTGTGCCCTGTAGTTGACCCTAAATGTTTTCTCATTGGCTAGACTGACCCATTAGGACAACGGGTGAAGTCGTGGTGCCATCTCAATCTTCTGGCTGTAGCTCTTTAAAATGTCGGAGCTCACCTCCCACTTTTTGTAGTATTTGTACCCAAACAAATTTGACAGATTCAGCTTTGCAGTTAAGGTAAAAACTTGATGATTGAAATGTAGGTAAGTTTGTTTGTTTTGAGGTGATCGTTTTTCATGGCTTAACCATGCGTTTCGTTGGAAAGTCCATTTGGTGGTCCCTCCCACACGATGCATGTGTGATGCCTTGTTTCGTGTTCACTCTTATCACCAATATTGAGACAGACGGCAGTTCACGCGCGACTGCGCGAGAAGTCCATATAACACGCGAGACTTGCCGTGGCTCTTATTGCAGCTGCAGCAACCACACAGGTGGAAGCTTTCAAAGTTTCTAAAAATAAATCGCCGCTTCTAAATATAGAAATCTACCAGAAGTTATTACATTCTTGACCGTCCGGTCATCTGTTCTCTGAAATTAAGTACTATTATTAGGAGTTCGAGACTTTACTTACATGTACGTAATGATTAAGCATCACTGGTAATCCGATAAACCCTACCTTAATCCATAAATGCAATGATGATACCATGTAGATAATTATCGCATCGATCAACACCTGTCGAGTGGATTAAAAGCGCCCCTTTGATGTCAAAGAGTTCTGTCGACATATATACAATTCTATACAGCCCTGGCTGTGTGTCCTGAACAGCCAAACCAATCAGATTAAATTGAATTAAATTACAATTCTTTACCAGTTGTAATCTTTGTTACGTGTGGTGAAACATGATCAGTACAATTTACAGTGGCCTTGCATAGTTACTAAACACACATACAAAATTATCATGTTGTTCATTCCGTTCAGTCATGCTACACCTGGCAGCTTGAAGGGTTATTATCACAATCAATGACACCTGATCACTCACTCATTCGAATGCAACAAAGGCCCGGTTTACACAATGCGTTTTAGATCGACTTGGAGTCGACTCAGGACCCTATAGCTAGGTCACTCAAGCAGTGTTTACTAGTATAAAAACTCCACTTAACCATCCCAAAACTTCTCACGATTCGACTCTTCAAACTTGTGTGTTAATCGGCCCAAAGTTGTGCTTAATACGTAAAGACTTGAGGGGATGTAGTATCTTATGTTTATGATACGGATCGTCTATTTCTCTTGAAAGCCATTAAGCGGGTATTTCACTGGACTGCGCCTAACCGCGCCAGTTGTCGCCCCAAAAAAGAGTCGTAATTTCAGGCGACAAATTGGCGTTTTGTCGCATTTTGTCGCATTTAGGCGCAGTCTAGTGAGATACCCGATTTAGAATGTAACCTCTTCAGACTTTTTCCAGGGCCAACAAAGGCCAGCTCCTCGGCTCCAGGGCCAACAGTTCCCGAAGAAAATTTTACCTTGGCCCCCTGTCGCTCAGCCGGCTTCCTCAGGCCGGGGGGGCTGAGGCAAAATTTCCTTGGTGGCATGTTGGCCCTGGGGCCGATGAGCTGGCCTGTGCAGGCCCTGAAAACAGTCTGGCTTAAGCTTCCGGATTAGTGCACACAGTACAGTACAGACAAGCAGCAAAGACATAGACGGGTGACACATTTTGTTCTTATCGACAAAGTGACGATTTCAAGCTGAAACGCTTTCAGGATATCAAGTTTGAACAAGTTTCAAGAAAATTGTTTGAAGTCATAACTGGTAAACATATAGCTGCAACAAATATACGACAACTTTATTGTGTGCTCATGGCAATGAATAGTTATTATAAGCTGTAAGAATACAGCAGTGGGCTTGGTGAATGGTCAAGGTCATATCTCGTCTTCTGTACATGACTCATATAGTTCTACGTGTAGAGACAAGAACGAGACCATAGCGGGTCAAAAAAAGAAGAAAACCTGAGTTCTGCTGCAGTGGCAACATATAACTTGGCCTTCTTCTGTCAAAGGCCTACCCACATACCAAATATCATCACAATCCACCAAAAAGATTCCTCAGAGTTATACTGGCCAAATCGTGCGGAAATCAAACACAAACGCACAAACATACACAGAGAGGCGGCAAACATGCCCAAAACAACGCCGGAGTGAAACAAAGAAATGGATGACACACCGACAGACACATAAATTACACCAAAACAATCTAATGGAGACTGAAACAACAGACACCGGAAGTTTTACAAGAAGTTACTGTCTGTGCAAGGTTACTGGTGAGAAGTATAGAACATATTGTTAGGAAGTACCTTGATATATAATTTTCTTGCCTTTTGAAATACACGTTAGGGTTTGAAGACGTCTATATCTCTACCTCTGGCTTTCGTCTAGTCAGGTAACCATACCATCGGGAGCTCCCAAGTATATTTACCGTGCTATGAGTAATGCCCGCCCGCCCAGGCAGATTAGCACGCACGGCGGTGGTTTTACGGGCTTGGCTTAATTTTAGTTCGCTCCCGCCGGCGATAACTTAGCCTGGGTGCCAGAGCCCCAATCTCTAAAATATCTATCGTGTGGGCACACGATAGATAGTCTAGAGATTGGGGGTCTGGCATCCAGGCTAGCTATAAATCGATATGCCAGTTTGGACAGTCAGCAGAAACAGGCCAAAATAGCAGACTGGGCCCGGTAGAACACCCCTAAGCCGACCTGTAGAGACGTGACCCGGTTATCTATCGTCACTTGTTGTGTAGCAAGTCAGCATTGAGCTGTCAAACAGAACAATTGAGGTCACTACTCGGCCAAACGTGAAAAAATGGACGATTTACGTCAGAAGAAGACCCCGGGGTTTGGGCATGTCCAGAAATGTCAGTTAGAGGTGACCTCGATTACTACCTAACGTTGGGTAACCTAAATTCGTGGGGTACTTAAAGTCGGGATTTTTCGAAAACGGGGTATTTAGGGATATGTGCTAGATGCAAAATCAGTTATAACGCCAGCAATGCAAAGCAGATAGACTAACGTATTCAGAACACTGGCTGAAAAGCTTCGATAACCATGCATTAGAAGTTGGCGACGTCAAAAACTCTCCGTCCCTTATTGACAGAGTCTGGGGGCTTCGTGGGAGAATCACCCAGCACGGTTGTTCGCTGGTTTATAAGACAAATGTCACATCTCCTGCCTGCTAAACACAATTATTTATAAGACAACTTATTACAATCTCTTTTGCTAACCTGCAACTGGATTCTAAGTATGATCAATCATCAAAACTCCTCTCTGTTGCTACAACCTACGGCACGTGTATTTTCCCGCCGCCATATTGTTAACCAGAATCCTGTTGTCAAGCAGACGACAAAGGTTTGTGAGGAACACTTTTTGTCTAAATGCTGCGTGTGATAGTGGACTGAGAAGGATATTTTCCTCAAAGTTTGCTCCTAACACAACAAGGAACACATGGACATAGTGGTATTACCATTGCTACGGCATCCAGCTAACTTCCCATGAATAATGTAACGTTACACGTTGCCCGATGATGACGATGGGCCGACTTTGAGTGAAGTTCTACCGACTCAACACACGGGTTGTTCCCGAACTGGCCTGATGTGTGCGGTACGGCCGTTTTTTCGTGTATTTTTTTTACTTGGACACGTCTATATCCATAGCACTTTCCTCAAGCCAAGGATAGAACGAATAGCTGCTGTATAAAATGTGATTAGCGGTAAGATATTCAAGACGAATCTTCTCTCCCGAATTAATGTGCCCCCCTGTCCGACAACACCGCCATTGTGCGTGCGGCGGACGGTAGTTTGAAGTTGAAATATTATGGTGTCAGCACGACTAGAGACAAAATCTACCATAGATATGATTAGTGCAAAGATAGTACATGATACTGACAGAATAATAGAAAAAAAGGATGGTTTATTGTTCTGCTAGATTGATTTCAGTCAACCATTATCGGAAAAATCCCGAATTTAGGTTACCCAACGTTACATGTAGTACGTACCCTATCTGTCTGAAGTGTTGAAAGACAGTGAATACTGTAAATCCATTGAAGTTCGCGTGGTTTTCATTTCGCGCTAAGGCGAAAATGGGGTGTTCGCGGTGGTTTTAAGCTTGCGGCAGCGCTATAGTCACATACTGCGACAGTATTGGACAAAAATATTCGCGGTGGTTTTAAGTTCGCGATGAAACGGTTGCCGCGAAAAACCGCGACCTTAAAACCACCGCGAACATTTCTGCATTTACGGTAAGTTTGCATGTCTAATTATCCGGGTCCGTGAGAGCAAACATTTTGGTTAGAAGTTGTAGTCCCGTGTATCCTGAGGGAAAACGTGATAACAAAGACATGGCCACGGCTTTCTTCAGGACCCGTCCCTCCGTCCCAGGACGGAAATTTGCTTGTTGGGACGGACAAAAATTTCACCCCGTTTCTACAAAAAAATCTGAACTCCATGACATGAAACTGATGAAAAGATATTTTCATAACCTTGAAACGATAGATTTGAGAACGAAAATCAACAACATGGGGTCACAAATAATGAGTGAGATAGAAAAAACCTGGAGACAACACTGCTTGGGTTCGTGGGTTTGTTTGCCAGTTAAGTACAGTACACATGTTGGCCTCTTGTATGTATACAATTTTTGCCTTCGCTAAAAAGAACAGTAACACAAAATATGTGAGTGGCTCTTATTTTGTGGTGAAATTGAAGTAAATAAAAGTTTAAAAAATATTTTCGGGGCCCTGTGTCTCTCTGTTTGTCTGCTTGTGATCGGCGTAACTCCAAAAGTCTTGGGCGGATCTTAATGATATTTCTATAATCATCCCGTGAGTCTGAACCATTTTCAAAACATTTTGTAGTCGTCTCTGACCTTGGCATTAACAGTTACATTGGAACGCTGCTATCTCTGCAACAACGCGAGCCACGTAGTTTACATGAACTGTCAGCACGCATAAAACCTTAAAACCCACGTTCCAAAAGTGCCATGCAGCCGAGGCATACAGATAAACGATTTAGCCAGCAATCTTGTTGATTCGTTTAGGTCGACGCTTGTGCTCGTACTGTAAAAGGTGAAATATTCCTGGAGATTTAATTTCGCGGTAGGGAGAAAATGGAGCGCTCGTGGTACGTGGTTCTAAAAGCTCAAGGTTGAAACAAGGGAGTAGGTGAGATGACAGAACAACAATGTTGGCGGTGAAGAAATCACCGCAGGCAAACCGCAAACATAAAACCGCCGCGAACATTTCTGTTTTCACAGTACTCGTCGTAGACAGCAGATGTTTTGTTGCACTGACATATCTACAGGTGGACATGGAGCATGCTGTAGGCCCCCGCCGTGAAGATATGTGATCCTTCGCGTGCACAACTCAAGATGTGGAGCGCCCTGGCTAAGGCCTTCATACATGACCTGCTTTTCGGGCCAGTAACATACACGGTGGGACCACAAAGTTAGCGCACTCATTACGTAGCCCCATGACTAAGGTGAATTGAATGTAACACTCACACTACACACTACACACTACACACTACACACACACACGCGCGCGCGCGCGCACACACACACACACGCACACGCATACATACACACACACACACACATACACAAGCACACACACACAGAGACACACACACATACTGTTGCAGCGGAACAATAAGCAGCTAAAAAACATCAGAAAAAGTAGGTGAACAAGATTGCAGCGATCCAACTACATTGAGACAACATACATATACTACATGTCAAGCTGTATGTTTACAACATTACATGGTACTTAATCTTGAATTTAGTGACGAACTTACGCCAGTGGATGTGCCGAACTGTCGTCCGTGGGTTGTCTTCAGGAGTGAGTTCGTACCTGCACGATGTCAGACAGGTGTTCGTCCCACTGTCAGAGCGCCCTGTGCGGTAAGAATGTCAACTTGAAGGTTTTGGACGAAGATTTATCGCATCAGCACTAATTCTATTTTCCAGGGGGGCGGGGTTTCATTATGTTAGCCAATAAGAAGTCAGAAGGAAAAGAGGGCAGCGCCTTTAGGTGTTGCGTCAGAATCAGTGAAGCTAGCTCGGTCGGAAAGACGCCCGACCTAGAGAAGACGCAAGGGTCGCTTAAGGACACGCAGGTAGAATTGCCTGTGAAATTCCTGAGAAGAAGTGATAAGAAAGGTCATGTGAGGTAAGGTGAAGCGAAGTGAGCACTGCCCAATAGATATTTCGCAATATACTACAGACTGTATCAGGTAGGGAACGTAAAGGCGTTCAGTTGTCGTTCAGGGTAACTGTCAATCATCGCAGCAACAGAGTCCTGTCATTATGGCCCTGGAACCGTGCCAGCCAATCGAAATGGCGTGATATGGCGGGAAAGCACCTGAATAGTGATTTTGTACCTAATAGGCTGAACGTAAATATATACATACAGTACACTATAATAAAAATGGTGGAAAACCTTTTAGAATGCTTTTACTTGCAGAGGAACCGTTTTTGGCATTGCCACACGGGTGGGGCCGTTAATATTACACGCCCGTTCCACTAGAGGCTGCGACCGCTGAGGGACCAAAGATCTAACGGATCGCTCAAAAATTTCAAAGATAGAGAAAGGAGTTTCTGAAGTTTTGTAAAACGTAGCGGATTTATGAAGTGTCCTTATTTATTATGCAAATTAGTTCCTGATTTGCATGGTCAGCATCTCATCATGTAAATCATAACTCAAGCTATCTACAGACTCAAACAAAATCCTGCAGTTCCGAAAGGGGGTCCAGACCTACACCACCTACTCTCTGTCCCAAGAGCTTCCTACCACTCAAAAATCGTCACCAAAACACGAGATAGCGAAACCGGACGTCCTGTTGCAGTACCATGGAAAGCCACCAGAAGGCCCATTATCGAAATTAATCTTCGTTTTCCCAACCACTACCTACCTGCAAAATATCAAAGGATCGATGCACAGCTTCTCGAATTATGTTGCTAAAACATAAAGATGTACAGAAAGACGCACAAATAAACGAAATCATAACCTTCTAGGCAAAGGTAAATATATGTAAGTTCTGCGACACACAAATGCCTTCTTCACGGGAGCAGCTTGTCGTTAGATGTCAGAATTCTTGGTAAGGCGATATCGCTTTGAACCACACAGAGCAGTACCTGTGTACAGATTCAAACTAGGCCATGGCACGTAACGTTAGGTCACAAATGTGCACTGCTACCACACACACATTCAGGGGAGACTAAACAGTTACCATAAATGCCAGTAATGCATGTAGCCCTATGGGGAAGTTAAGAAAAAGAAGGTGTCATTATCTCAGGAATCAAAACAACAGACTACAAACACTTACCCTCGAATACTAACCAGTTATGTCAACTGCCATTAGATTCATTCCTGACAAATTCTATACGGTTATTCTCAAGATATACCCCCCTAATCAGAGCCCTTGAATAGGTCCAACAGGCTGAAGACCATGCCACTATATCAGGGGGGTGCCAAAACCCACAAGGTAGAGACAGACCATTTATTTGAACTAATTCAGCAAATACAGAGTCTGTCCTACCACAGCCACTCTTATACTGCCCAGATTTCACAAAAAATCCCACCAAAAAAGGATTTTCAATGGTTTAAACCCTGTTGTTCACTCTCTTATCGTGGGGTCTAGGCGCAGGCGCTAACTGTTCTCCCCTTCAGGTCATGGCAGCAGCATAGATAAAAATAAAATAATATGTCGTCAATGTCACGTTGTGGCAATGCCTCGTTTGGAATTATTCCAAGAAGACATATGCATTCTATTCGGTGAAGTTAGCTTCGGATAACGCCGTGTAAAACAAAGGTGACTAATCAAATAGGACCACGAACGGTGCAAGATTTTAGCTGTAGTAGTATTTTTTTCGCATAGCCTCGCTTTGTTTGTTTGTTTGTTTGTTTGTTTGTTTGTTTGTTCCGCATAACCGGTAAACCACTTTGAGACGTAATACCCCAGTGTTGCACAGAAAGTACAAGGTTTGATTCTCTCACACTGGGAAGGATCCCTACTCTTTTCGATAAGTGTGATAATTTTTCTAGCGAGCTCGAGGTGTGGCTCTCCTCAAACACGGAACCTCCGAAGTGCCTTTCTCAAGGGCACAACATTTGGGCCTGCTATGGGTTCGAACCCTCATAGCAGGGTCACTTGGGTTTGATTGCAATCTCAATTTTAGACCACTTACGACAGGATGAGTAACTAGCGCAATGTTTCCACGGTTAAGTTTTGTATCAAGCTGACCTTGCGGTCAGTGACCTAGTACTGCCAATTCAAAATCGTCTGCAAGTTTCAAAACCCTTGAAATTGCAAGACAAGAATTTTACGGGATTGCCACTTTCCAGGTGGTCTAGTCGTGATAAAGACTGATCATTGTCTATCTTTCAAGAGAAATTAAGTTCAATACTCGGAAACTGTGTCTCCTACGAGTTAACAAAGCCTTGAAATTGCAAGCAAGAATTTCTAGGGGCCTGCAATCTTTCTGTTGGTCTAGTCAAGACGGATCATTGTCTGTCTTTTAAGAGAAATTAAGTTGAATACTTGGAAGCTGTGTTCGGTCATGGCTTTGTTGTGTCTCGTACGAGTTTACCAAGCCTTGAATTTGCCAACAAGAATTTCAGGGACTGCCATTTTTTTAGGTCAATGACCTAACGTTTGCACCTGAAGAGTAGTCCATTGTTCTTACCTGTCCTTGGCATATACAGGTGTTCTGTCACTGCACAGGGGGGGGGGGGATATGCATGATGATCTTAAGACTTCAAGGCTACGGTAAGTAAATGTTATGGATCCATTCGCGCTTTGAGTTTCGCATGATTTTATTTCGTTTATTTGTTTATTTATTTGAAAGAAGTTTAAAAATAATTAGTGACAGTACATAATACACACATTAGAAAGAAAGAAACAAAGAAACAAAGAAACAACAGGGCTCGAAATCAATTTTTTGGGGAACTGGTGCACCTAGCCAAAAAAATTAGGAGCACAGCATAAACTGAATTCAAATGTAAGCAAAACAAGAATACAGAGCTTACTGCCTCTCTTAAGAAGATCAATCTGTAATTCTACTGATAACATCAACAATTCAACAAGTAATACATCAAAGTACAAAAAGGTTATATTACTTTTTCTGATAGGGTATACTAGTGTATTGTAATAGCACCTTTACCCTATAGCCTACACATAAATATCTAGGTGCACTGGTGCACCCACAGTCAAAAAGTAGGTGCACAGCTCCAATTTTGGGTGCACAAAGGTGCACCATGCACCCAGTATCTCGAGCCCTGAAGATATTTCGTTCCCTTCATGCGACGGTCAATATGACAAGAAAATATGAAAATGGGAATATGCCGTGTGATAGCCATGAGTGTAGTTGTAGAGGTAACACTAGTGAGGTAGCCATGGGTGTAGTTACACTAGATGTAGCCTTGAGTGTAGTTGTAGAGGTAACACTACTGGGGTAGCCATGGGTGTAGTTACACTAGATGTAGCTGTGAGTGTAGTTGTAGAAGTGACACTAGTGAGGTAGCCATGGGTGTAGTTACACTAGATGTAGCTGTGAGTGTAGTTGTAGAAGTGACACTAGTGAGGTAGCCATGGGTGTAGTTACACTAGATGTAGCTGTGAGTGTAGTTGTAGAAGTGACACTAGTGAGGTAGCCATGGGTGTAGTTACACTAGATGTAGCCATGAGTGTAGTTGTAGAGGTAACACTACTGGGGTAGCCATGGGTGTAGTTGTAGAGGTAACACTACTGGGGTAGCCATGGGTGTAGTTACACTAGCTGTAGCCTTGAGTGTAGTTGTAGAGGTAACACTACTGGGGTAGCCATGGGTATAGTTGTAGAGGTAACACTAGTGAGGTTGCCACGAGTGTAGTTACACTAGATGTAGCCATTAGTGTACCTATAGAAGTAACACTAGTGAGGTAGAAGTGACACTAGAGGTAAACATGTCAACAACATTTACTTTCTGTAGCCTAATTGCTATTTCTATACTACAGACAGATGGATTTTGGGAATGCGCCCCACAATCTGAAGGCGTAGACTAGAACTTTATTTCAACTTTCGTTAAGGCAGATTTCTATCAGCTTTTCAACAGAAATTTAGCGTAGTACCTGGAAAGAAACTTGGAGTTACGATAGTCACGGGAATCTGGCATCGTTTGCAAGTTTAAGAATCCTTGAAACTGCAAACAAAAATCTTGGGGGACTGCCACCTTTCTGGTGGTCTAGTCAAGACCGATCCTTGTCTACATTTTAAGAGAAATTTCGTCGAATACTAGGAAATTGCGCCTTTATAAAATTGTGGTGTCGTTTACAAGTTCAAAAATCCTTGAAACTGCAAACAAAAATCTCGGGGGACTGCCACCTTTCTGGTGGTCTAGTCAAGACCGATCCTTGTCTATATTTCAAGAGAAATTTCGTTAAATACTTGGAAACTGTGTGCGGTCACAGAATTGTGGTGTCTTCTGCAAGTTAACAAGACCTTGGCGTTACGTGCAGAAATGTTAGAGGAAATGTAGGAGGGTCTCTTAGTCAGTGACAAACTCGCACTACTACACTGGTTGCTAAGAAACTGCGGTTATCTTACCCTGTTTATGTATTTTATGTTTTATTCTATTCACATTCATTTTACGAGGTTTGGGCTAAAAGCATTATTGTTTATTGCAGCCCTCTTTTCTTACAAACAAAAATAATATCAACAATATAACAAGTAACAACAATGACGTGAACCGAAAACAACGCACGAAACGACACATGCAGCTACTGTATCATCTACTAACATAATTCTGTCAGGGTACATAATTCCGCCACCGGTACCCTAAAAAGATACATCCAAACAAATAGATCTCCAACCCAACATCCCCCAGTATAATGCACTCTTGTATATCTAAATTGCACATACCTGGGGGTGTGCTGCACTACAGATCTCTCAAACCCATTGTTTTTGGAAGTGCTGGATTTATGTACCACGGTGAAGTTATGTTAACAGAGTTTAGAAACAAACTCAAGTTTATTTATTTTATTTATTTTATTTTATTTTATTTTATTTTATTTTATTTTATTTTATTTATTTTATTTTATTCAAATTGCAACGGCAATACAAGACCACCCAGGCAGCGTGGCTGATTTTGGGTGTCTGACACATCACATACAATTACAATGTTGAAAACTACGCATATATACAAATAAGGTCACTAACGTACACAATGATTTGATAATGATAACTCAAGTTAAACAATCTAAGCGTCCTGTCAGCGAAATGCAGTGGAAAACAAGTTCAAATATTTGAAATTTACTAATACTCGGTGGTGTTAAGTAGTCCCTGAGAATATTTGTACATAAGATATTGTCAGTGGTGTTACTTGGGATAAATGGCCGGATACCTTACATGCATGTACCCTGTTTTTTAGACCAAATCAAATATGTAATTGTATGAAGTTCTGTCATCTAGAGCTCGATTGAAACATGAATTTTCTTCATTGAACCTGGAAACTACGTCCTCATTTGCATAACATGAAAAATTGGCGTAAATTACACATTTTGTACCTCGTGTTCTAGATGCTAAGCATACTGTGTCCATACTTTTGGAGTGACAGGTAGCTTTAATTATCTGTATTACTATAAAGCCGTGTTACATGAAAACGTCAAAGAATCAAATGATAATGTCTCACAAGAAGCGACCAAAACAACTCAAAGCTAGACGTCTGCTAGGTCAGTGTTACATGAAAACCGTGTTACATGAAAACAGCGTTACATAAAGCCGTAAAAAGCCGTATAAAGCCATATAAAGCCGTGTTACATGAAAACGTCAAAGAATCAAATGATACTGTCTCACAAAATGCGACCAAAACAACTCAAAGCTAGACGTCTGCTAGGTCAGTGTTACATGAAAACCGTGTTACATGAAAACAGCGTTACATAAAGCCGTAAAAAGCCGTATAAAGCCATATAAAGCCGTGTTACATGAAAACGTCAAAGAATCAAATGATACTGTCTCACAAGAAGCGACCAAAATAACTCAAAGCTAGACGTCTGCTAGGTCAGTGTTACATGAAAACCGTGTTACATGAAAACAGCGTTACATAAAGCCGTAAAAAGCCGTATAAAGCCATATAAAGCCGTGTTACATGAAAACGTCAAAGAATCAAATGATACTGTCTCACAAGAAGCGACCAAAACAACTCAAAGCTAGACGTCTGCTAGGTCAGTGTTACAGGAAAACCGTGTTCCATGAAAACAGCGTTACATAAAGCCGTAAAAAGCCGTATAAAGCCATATAAAGCCGTGTTACATGAAAACGTCAAAGAATCAAATGATACTGCCTCACAAAATGCGACCAAAACAACTCAAAGCTAGACGTCTGCTAGGTCAGTGTTACATGAAAACCGTGTTCCATGAAAACGGCGTTACATAAAGCCGTAAAAAGCCGTATAAAGCCATATAAAGCCGTGTTACATGAAAACGTCAAAGAATCAAATGATACTGTCTCACAAGAAGCGACCAAAATAACTCAAAGCTAGACGTCTGCTAGGTCAGTATGGTAAAGGGATGCGTACCCTAATCTGATCATAGTCGGGGTCAACGAACGACATTTATCTCTTCAGGCACTCTTGTAGGAAACAATAGACTGACAGGTGAATGATGTATGACGTCCGCACTGGCATTATCGTTTGTCAAGCATGCGCCTTAGCCTTTAAGTAGCCACAGGGACCTCCAGGCGACCACGTGACATTGACATAGTCTGTTCTGTACCTTCTCATACTCCTGTCACTTTGGCCCCATTTCCAATAGTCGGCGATCGCTTTTCTTCCTCACTGTGACCTAAATTGGATTTGTGTAACCTTTGACTTCAGAGTTGGACTATTATTCATGTGAACATATGACTGAAAAGGCAAAAAACGCACAAAGCGACAAAAAGATTCATTTTTTCATCTATGAAATTCGTTGAGCGCTTTGCCAAATTTTAGGTCGCAGCACTGTCGCAGCGAGGTCTCCGGCAAAGTGGAAATGACTAGGGGGTGTTACTGAGATTGCGTCAGCCGAACTTTTGAACTCGGTCACTACAGTTTCTTCCAGGGCTGTAAGCTCGGTTTCCTCGGCACTTGAAGCTTCCATCCCCGCCTGTTAAACTAAGCCCTCCCGGTGATTTTTGCCTGGCCGAATTCTTTATTAATCGATGAAGGTCTTTCTCTGGAGCGGGCTGTGGAAAAATTTCCTGTGTCTGTGTTGGCCCTAGGCAACAGTTTGGATTTCAGGTTCCGAAATTTCAACGTTCAGCCTTTAACGAATTGAGATGGGGAGGGGGGCAAATTAAACACACATATTTTTGTC
Organism: Branchiostoma lanceolatum; assembly: GCF_035083965.1. Lineage (NCBI taxonomy): Eukaryota > Metazoa > Chordata > Leptocardii > Amphioxiformes > Branchiostomatidae > Branchiostoma > Branchiostoma lanceolatum. The sequence goes on from NC_089729.1 coordinate 15,603,620, forward strand.
TATCTAATTCAAGCTTACAATGTGGTAATGCAATCCTGAATATTCACTTTTATCTCGTAAGTTATGTTTTAAGATTTTTTACTTGAGGGTTTACTTTTCTAATAAAGTACGTCAAAGAGATATACTTTGTTATGTATTCTTGTTGGCCCGTAGTCCTTGCCAGGAAGGAAATAAATTAGTATATTTGCGCCCCCTAGCGGCTTTCTTTTACTATGCAACGGTTCGTTTTAGTTTTATGCCATCGACAAGCACCCGACAATGCCTGATACATTTTGTATTCACTCAATGAATTATTGAGCTTAAATTTTCTGCACGTCACGATAACATTTACTATGACCTTGGACGTCTATGACACTTACAGAACAATTCTGAATTATAAATTCCCCAGCGTCGAGGAAATCTATGCATTATGCAGTCAAAGCAATCGACAACGCATACGTGATTTTCCTCGTGTCAGGTTTTTAAGCCTGCTAGTGTTGCAACCGGTCGATAATTCTCGATATACATCTGCGTACATGTGCTGTGTGTTCGCATATCATGTGCATCTAGCTGACTACTCAACGTTATCCATATAAAACTGATCTCCATTGTCAAGAAACAAGAAAAGGGTAAATAATTGACATGAATGTAGAAGGGCTTATATACAACAACACTGGCCATAATGACTTTGACAGAGCTATAGACTACCACCATCTTACCTAGCGTCCAAACATCTCATAGATGTCTTCCAGATGAAATCCCGTATCAGTCTGTCAACCATGAGATTTCGCCGTGCCACCAGTATGTTGTACATATCATGATATAGCCAACGACGTCAGTAGCCTTCTGCAATACGCCTCCCTGTCTGTCTCACACGCCCTACCATAAAAATAAACATTGGGGGACGATCCACGAAATGCTATCAGCGGCTACGAACTGGAATGCCAACCGTTATAATTCAAATATTCTTAGGATCTGTATGGTTGCGTCTCGATAAACTGTATACGTTCAAAACCATACGAAGTGTTTCTTTCCTCTGGCGTTCAAAGAATGACACAGTTTCTACCGCAAATGCGACACCCCCCTCCCCCGGTATGATAATGGTCTACACTGTAATACTAAACTGGGTCACATGGCGGCCAGACTGCGACCTCTCCTGTATATGCCAGATTACATAAGAGTAGTATTCCGCTTACGTAACGCAAAGGTTAGTATTCATGTGACGAACTTGGCAATGCTCCCGGCTGTATACAGATAGCTGCCTGCTGGATGGATGCCGGGTGCGCAATATGGTCGTTTTAGCGATGGCGGACGTGTCGGTGTGGGTGTCCTTGTGTGGGTGCGTGGGTCGGTGCATGGGTCATGGTTGGAGGGACGGATGGAAGTATGAATGACGGAAGGACGAATGAATGTGATTATTCCGAATATAGTCATCTTTGGCTCCAGATGATGGTACATGCCAATGATAATTAAAACTTGAACTAGAGATCCGAGACCTCATACCTTCGCCAAATTCATGATGTTAACTGTCGCGTCACGTTTGGTGCTTTGTCACGTTTGGTGCCTAGGCACGGTTTGTGACAGTGCCCGCGTGTCACAAACCGTGCCTGGGACAAAAGCACGGTTTGTGACACTCGGACACCGTCACGAATGGTGCCCAACCGAGCACAGTTCGTGACACACAGGGGGTCTTATCCCATACTGTGCTTTTGGGCGGAGCTTAGTGTTTTGAGGGGGAGGAGTCTGCCCAACGCGTTTTTTTCCCTGCAGCCCGCCATCTTTGTTTTTTTCGGGGCGCTGGGATGAGAAAGAATCAGCGTAATTCTCGCTCATTGAAATACATTTCGCGCTTGTCTTGGATGATTTGGACTTAGAGTTGATGTGGCACAAACAGACGGACGTCTCATCACGAATTTCTACAACAGAAATCCGCCCCGAACCCTGCCATTCACGACTGTGTCCTGAGGCACGGTTCGTGACAGTGCGCGAGTGTCACAAACCGTGCTTTTGCCCCAGGCACGGTTTGTGACACTCGGGCACTGTCACAAACTGTGCCCAGGCACGGATTGTGACAGTGCCTGAGTGTCACAAACCGTGCCTGAGGCAAAAGCACAGTTTGTGACCCTCCGGCACTGTCACGAACCGTGCTTGGACAGTGCCCGGGGCTACAACTTCCCGTAGCATTGATTTAGATCGGGCGAGCTGACTGCCTCGGGACGTCGAAGTAACCGGCAAGTGGCCCGATCCTAGTCTAGATCTGGTTTCCCTGGATAGAATATATTTAGTCTTACAAATTGTTTTTTTTTCTTTAGCATCTGTTATAGACACTGTCCTTTTGTGCCACTTCAATTCTAGGTCTAAGTTATTCAATTATTTTACAGAGCGAGAATTACGCTGTTCCTCCTTACCTCAGCGCCCCAAAAAACAAAGATGACGGGGGGGGGGGGAGCTGCGGTAAACAAAAACACGCTGCCTTATATGGAAACACAGTGATTGACAGCACTTCCGGGCACAGTCTGTGACGGTCGGGCTGTGTCACGTTCTGTGCCTGGGAAAGCATAGAACGTGACAGGCATGGTGTGTGACGGTACATTAACCTATTCGTTCAATTCGAGTGACGTATCATAAATGTTTTTCATTGATTACGCAAATAAGGTCCTCATGCAAATAAGGTCCTCATTCGCATAGATCATATCATTTGATCAACTTTTCTACCAAAATAACACAGGTAGTTCAAAGTATTAAAAGCATTTCCTCATAAATTATGTAAATAAGGCGCTCATTTACCTGATTTAAGTTTAATAATGTCCTTATTTACTTCCAAATGCCATGAAATTCCCATAATTCACTACTATCGAATCATGGGATTTCTCATCAATTATGCACATTAAGTACTCATTTGCACAATAATACCTATCAATATTCCTCTTTTTTTTCAGTTACATATTCACGTGTTTCAGAGTCCTATCATGGAATGCTAGGGATTTCTAAACTTTCTCATTGATTATGCACATTTGCTCCTGATTTGCATTTTTAGCAGGTGATTATGTAAATCATCACTTAAGCTATCTGCATACCAACATTTTGGCGAAGGAAACAAAAGATTAATACGGTATTTTATTTCAATCGCCTTTGCTCTCTTGAAAATATAAAAATTGTATACATACGTTCCATGTTATGTTTTGTGATGTGACATTTGTAACTGAGGAAGAGAGGAATGTTGACGGATAGAAAATATGCAAATGTAGACCTAATTTGCATAATCAATGAGAAACTACTGTAATTCCATGCTGGTAAATTATGGCAATTTCATACTTGTAGCATTTGGAAGTTATGTGAATGTGAACATCGTTGAATCAAATCATGTTTATAAGGATCACATTTGCATAATTGATGATGAATGTTAAGATAACCTTCTTTGTTAAGCTCATACTTTGGACAACTTCTGCCATTTGGGTGAAGACGATCAACTTGTATGATAATTGATGAGAAACACTCATAATACGTCAGTCATAAAGGTTAAAATTGATGAGAAACACTCCCAATACGTCAGTCATAAAGGTTAAATCATTTGGCAAAGGTATGAGGTCGTGGAACTCTGGTTTGTATATTTGTACGCGCACTGTGCGAAAAGGGTCGATTTCCGGACGTTTCAATGATAGGATATTTCCGACAATATTACGTTTCCGACGATATTCAGACGTTTCTTGATCTCGATATCCTAAGTTTACGGATTAATATCTGGAGCCGGAAACGGGAACACATTTAATCGCAATATATCCGGATCCGAATATGTTAAAGTTTTATTTCCGGATATCAGCCGAATATTCCGACTTTCCAGTAACGTATGCGGATTTTTTTTCAACGGAGAGACCGCGAATACGGATAAATATCTAAAGCCGGAAACGGGAACACATTTAATCGCAACATATCCGGATCCGAAAATGTTGAAGTTTTGTTTCCGGATATTAGCCGAATATTACGACTTTCCAGTAACGTATGCGGATTTTTTTTTCAACGGAGAGACCGCGAATACGGATAAATATCTAAAGCCGGAAACGGGAACACATTTAATCGCAACATATCCGGATCCGAATATGTTAAAGTTTTGTTTCCGGATATCAGCCGAATATTCCGACTTTCCAGCAACGTATGCGGATTTTATTTACAACGGAGAGACCGCGAATACGGATAAATATCTAAAGCCGGAAACGGGAACACATTTAATCGCAACATATCCGGATCCGAATATGTTAAAGTTTCGTTTCCGGATATCAGCCGAATATTCCGACTTTCCAATAACGTATGCGGATTTTTTTATCAACGGAGAGACCGCGAATACGGATTAGTATCTGGAGCCGGAAACGAGAACATGTTTCATTGGTGCATATCCGGATCCGGATATGCTACCGTTTTGTTTCCGGATATCACCCGAATATTCTGACTTTCCGGTAACGTATGCGGGTTTTTTATCAACGGAGAGACCGCGAATACGGATTAATATCTGGAGCTGGAAACGGGAACATTTTTCATCGTCGCATACCCGGATCCGGATATGCTGCAGTTTTGTTTCCGGATATCACCCGGATAGTCCAACTTTTTTGCAGCGTATTCGGAGTCTTTCTGCAACGGACATCCAGCAACTTACCGATGAATATCTATAGTCGGAAACGTGTTTTTGGTTCTGAAATTATATATCTGAGATTAAACATACTAGATACATGGCAAAGAAAATACGAAAAGCAAGAATACTTTAAATCACACTGTAATTGTTTAAGTCCTATATCTGAACAGTTTCATGGTAACGCTTACTGATGATTCAGATTCAAGTTAGGCATATAGATTTGGTTATCGGTAGATGTTCGACAACAGCGGAAATAGGTATATAACTTACTACACAGTGAACAATCTTGAACAGTCTAAATTGTGGTAATATATGTACAAAACATTGCTGTTATAAGTCCTGGAAATCAAGGTATAAGTAATTAAAAGTAAAAATAAGATCAATAGAGACTATACGTGATATAACGTCAATATTCTGAATGAGGGTAATTGAAAACCAATGATACAAATCTCTTACTCGGTAAATCAATGAATATAGAATGTATGCAGAAGTTATATCATAACATTTAGAGCTTCTTCTGTAACCTCTATAAATACATCAGAGTATGAATCATACAAATTTTGCATAGGGATATTCAAGTTGTAGTTTACTTATGAACATTTACAATGTGTTCTCACATGATTCTACTCATTCTGGGCGTTTTACGGCACACCCGCAACGGCAATTACGGTACGGATTGATTAACTTTGTTAGGCACCAGGTCTAACATGTTATCCGTGTCACATAAAGGAATGTTCTAATACAAATAGTACTGCTTCTTAAACGTATAGGTGTTAATTAACAGACATATCATTATTCCAAGATAGGCGTGCGGAAGTCACACAGGTTGGTTTGCTGCAAAGATGTTGCTGCACTGGAACTGTCTTTATAACCCCCTGATATACTCAGCGGAAGATGCTGAAAAAAAAAAGTGGCTAGAATAAATTGAATGTGGAGATACCTACTACATGCGCACCCTCCCTCTCCAGTGATATGACACAACGAAACAACGATCGAATCAAAAACAATATGGTCTACAACACTAAAGACAGCAGTGACCGGATACCTGTTTACTTAAAGTTTAGCCTTGTCTAATTCCAGTCGGATCATGCATATGGTCAAATAACGATAGCAAAAGGTAAAGTGAACAATGTCGGCTCAATAAAGAAATGTAAATTATGTTTCCAACAATGTTGAAATACTGCCCAACTGAAACATTATCTTTGTAGACTTCTCGTGACAAACCCAAACCAAGTCAATGAACTTTGCGATCAGTTGAGTAGTAAAAACACTGAAACATTATGGATGAAACACAAATTAGGAAAACGGAAAGGCATCGGACTTATTGGCAGACAGTACAGGTACAATACGCGTTGCTGGAGAGACTTTTTACATAGAAACACGTGTGGGAGATAGGAATGCAGATTCCGGAATACCATGAGGAAATATGTAACATATACGGACAACAAATATTCTAAGATATTAACCGGACACGCAAATGAACAATTCCTGTGTCGAAATATTTCCGAAAATGCTGTGTGGAAATTCTTGTTTGGAAATGTCCAGATATACGCGACATGTGTAACCAAGGAGGTTAAAAATATCCTATTTTAACCTCCTTGGTGTAACCTTCAGATTTGCCTAGAAATCTACCCTTCTCGTATAAGGAAGGAAATATGTTACATACACTGTATACGGAAAACTGGTATTCCCGGATATAACGGCAAATAGAGAAAAACACATATCTGAACCACTTAAACGCACGTGGCACGTATACGGAAGAAACAGGAGTACTGCTTTTGCCTGGGCATAGGGTAGCAACAGTTTCTTAGTCAATATATTTATCATATCTATGTATAGTCAGAAAACTGAAACATGGGTTGTTGTAATATATCAACAACGCGTATTCGGTCTTACGAAACGCCCCTGTACAGTATCCAAAACAAAAACAAAACAATATCACGAAAAAAAGACTGTTTTCTTTCGGATCGCATAAGAATAATTTCTAAATTATTTCAAGGTACTGTCAAAGATAATGTCAACAGACTGAACAGATTATAATACCATTCCTGTATGGTATGTTAAAGTTAAAACAGATCCTAAGGTCGAACTGAAAATCTAAAAAGAATTGAAAAATAAAAACCCTTATCAAATGATGTGGCTGGAAACACAACATTCCTTTTGTTACTAAACTCGACAGGACAGCAGCAAAATAATGTTTATTATCCTCACATTGCCAGGGCACAGTCCTCAATATGATGAGTATCAGGTCACCAAACACGTAGCATTTACTGAGAACTGATATTTCACGATACGACACCACTGAGGATTGTTGTTTTTGCTTGAACTTAATATATTCGGCGTAGGTATATTCAGAAAATTTCTAATATTTGTCAGGTATATTGACTCTTCTCTGTAGTCATGTTACAGCATGGATTTCTGTAGTATTCCAACCCCTGATATCTCCGTACACAGAGGGAAACACGTATTCGGAGTAAAGAAGTGACCATTAACAGTATCCGGGAAAATGTTGATTACAGATATTCCGTATACACACATGTTTTCTATTATGATACATGTGGGTGGCCTGTTGTGCTTCACGGAAGAGCTGCTTGAAAACAATTTCTGTGAAACTCTCCTAGCTGCGAATTGACACACTAGAGTAAGAAATTACTAATTTCTGATGTATGTATTAGTTTAATTCGTCTCCAATTGTAGATATTGGAAGTTCAGTTACCGTGTTCTCGGCTTGTCGATGCTCCGCTGAGGTCACTGCACCCCGTTGTCCTCGTACCATCCACTTCGGTCCCGACTCCCGAGTACATGCAGGTCATTCCTCGTCTTTGCAAGTTGGTTCAGAAAAGACGAATCTCGCGGTGTATTCCGTCAGATCGTATTGAGAATATGATGTTAAGAGACTCGGGCTCCGGCAGATACCTCCGGCACACGCTGAAACAGCTCACCCCGGCTCTTTCTCCAACTCTGCCGGAACCGTTAAGTTTGGCGCTAACATTCCAGGAATGCGTCATAGATGAACGGACCAATCAGAAATCAGGCATATTTTCCAAACCATCTGGTGGCCAGATCTTATCGTAATTGTGCACATACCAATGTCCCAATTGAGAAGACAACCAAGCCAATACGGTTTTGGAAGGGTGCCCATATATATATATGAATATATTTCCATGGCAGGCCACACGCTTGTCTTCATATCATGCTTTAGCAATAGATTGATGCAGGTATTTCAATTTTGCACATGCATGTATAAATCGGTTATGGAAATCTAAATTAAGTTGCTTTGATTGGCACAAGATCACAAAGTGTGTCACTGTTTGGCTTAATCTCTTTTTTAGATTTCAAGAACTACCAGAAACCCGAAGTTGTGTATTTGCTGATCGATTTGATAGTTTCAAGCACGGAGACAAAAAGCTCCTCCTAGAGGCAACATATATTATTGTACCGACCGTATCTTGGTCATGATACGCGCAAATACGTCCGGAAATCTAAGTGTCCCACAATGCCCTTCTGCTATGGATTGTCATTTCCGGACTTATTTCGGGACAACTGTTTTGATTCTGGTCATTTTCGGAGTCCGGAACGCCTTCAGAAAACATGCTTCGTATACGGACAAAAGATAAACCAAAATATTTCCTGGACAAAAAAATGAACATTTCCGGAATCGGAATATTTCCCGATATGCTGTGTCGAAATTCCTGTTTGGAAACTGTCCGAATACGCGGCACGTTCAACAGTCAGATTTGCCTGGAATTTTTTTTTTTTTTATCACAGAGAACGAAATATATTGCATAAACGGAACGTCATCATCATCATAATAGTCGCCGCGTTCATCGGTTGGTGATGCGGGCCATCATATGTATTCCCGGATATGTGGGAAAGTACAGTAGAACGCATACCTTAACCTGGACTACAGAAACTAAAATGGCACATAATCGGTAGTACTTGCTTTGCATTAATAAAGATAGCAACTGTTTTGGATTCGAAATATTATCGGATATGTGTCATGACAAAGTCAACAGATATCTTCGTGTATGTGAAGAAACACGCATTTGGAGTAATGAAACTCCCATGTACGGTATCCGCAAGTATCCTAAGTCATATTTTGCTTGATCTGCAACGAAACAATTCCTGATTCAATATATTTCCGTAAATTTTGTGTATTGACAAAATGTCCGAAAACGTTCAGAATACTTGGCATGTCCAGTTATGTGTCAAATTTCGGATTTTGTCCAGAAATAGACCGCTTTCGCGCTTGACAACAGATGTCTCTGTATACATAACGAAATACGTATCCGGAGTTATGATACGAACTCGTAAAGAATCCGGTAAATTAAAAAAACTATATTTATCCGGATTTGCTAGGAATATTTCATTGCATCACAATATTTCCGGATATTTCAGGTGTCAAAATAAGTACTTGAAAATAGTCCGTATATTTGACATGCCCAGTGATGTGTCAAATTTTGGATTTGTCCGGAAATGAATAGCAACATTTTCGGAGTCAATACATTCCCGGATATCTGACCTGTCACGGCAGAGTCAGAATACAACATGGATTGCCGAAGTATCTTAACAACAGATATCTCCGTATACATAAAGAAACACGTATCCGGAGTTACGATACGACCCTGAACAGTATCCGGAAAAATAAAAAGATGTATTTATCCGAATTTGCTAGGAAATATTTCTTGAATCAAAATATTTCCGAATATGTTAGGTATCGATTTGAGTACTTGGAAACGGTCCGAATATGTAACATGCCCAGTGATGTGTCAATATCGGATTTGTCCGGAAATGGACCCCTTTCGCGCAGTGGCGGGATTTCGACTCTGATCCTGCAAACTCCAGACCCCGGGGAAGACCCCCAAGCTTAAGATACAGGATCGAGTTTAAAGACATCAGAAGCTTAATTAAGGCAGGCACGGCGTTGTTCTTCTGTACGGAGGGACTTTGATAAACGAGAGGAGCAAGTGGCTAGCCTGAATGCCAGACCCCCAATCTCTAAAATATCTATCGTGTGTGATAGATAGATATTTTAGAGATTGGGCCGTAAGGGGTCTGGCATCCAGGCTAGCAAGGGCCCAGTCACTGACCTAGGCACATAGGCAGGTAGGCATTTTGACTCACCGGAGATTGACCCCAACCCCAGCTGTTTCTCATTTACAGTATCAGTATCATCACTAATCTGACCTACTTGGATTTCCACACAATTATCAGCCTGGTACCAGCCGATTGGGAGCAACCCGGTGTCACGCCAAATTTCTGCCCCAGCCTAATATTTACCCCTTGGGGGTTACCAGTATACTAGTACCTGAGGAGGAGAGAGAAGTGCGTTACACTCTTAGGCGTGGTGAGGCGCCCGGTATGTCACAAATCTCAGCTGTTTCGGCTTCAAATTGAATACAAGATAACTTAATTGGAAATCGCAGTGTTGTCAATGACTTAATCACCCATGTACAATAATCAAAATTTATCAATGCAGTCATACTGTGCCCCATTGCGCCCTTTTGCGCCAATTTCGACTTTTCTTGTGAAATGTTTTTTTTTTTTTCATATTTAAATCGCAATTTCAGGTGACATATTGGCGCCGGTTGTTGCCACTTTGCGAATGTCTTTCGCAATTTGGCGTTATTAGGCGCAGTCCAGTGAAGATACTTTTACCTTGCTCACGGATAGCGATATACATGTAACGTTACATGTGAGATCGGCTGTCAGAAAAAGAAGCTAATGTCGCAGATAAAAACACCCCTTTGTCGGGTCCGTGGTCTGACCATACTGCACAATCAACCGTTACCTCCAGAATTTAATTCAGCCATATTTTATGACATGTTGACATTTCACTTCGCCCTTACCGCCCTTAGTTACACACACGTTGTGACAGCGTATCTAAATCAAGCCATAAATAGAATTCTATCAAAATTATAATGATGTTAGGGAACTGTGTAGAAAGACGCCCGATTGGTCATTAAGTGTTCATATCACTACATGTCCCAAAATAACCTAGGCCAATTTTTTTTCCAAATTGGAAGCAACCTGATTTTCATTACTCAAGTACGCCTATATAATGTACATGATGTATATAGCATCACTACTGTATTGTACCAAAGAACGCAAATATGGAAATAAAAAAGAAACCATTGTTTTTGTAATCATTTCTCTTCTTTCTTTCTTTTTTTTTAACGTTAGAACCAACGTGCCGATTACAGAGGCCTCCGCCAAACTCGTTTAGTGGTTGAACGAATAGCACCAAATAGTACCAAATAGACTAAATAATTTACAATAATTGACCCACGGGCTAGTAGTTTATGATTTTTGAATTAACGAATTATTTACCCAATTTACGACAAAGTTTCCGACTCATTCATCCCCTAGTAAATACTGGGGGTGACTTGATAGATAATTCGACACCATGCGTGAATTGCCGCCGAATAGAAAACGCCTTTGTACCATTAATCAAGCGGTCAGCAAATGGACGACAACACGTGCATTGACTTTGATGTTGCCCAATGACCCAGTTTCTCGTGCGATAAGCTAGACTCACGGCAGATTCATCAGCGTGAAATCATGATTATAAATTGGTACTTCAAAGCTTTTCTTGTCTTTCTTCCTTTCTCTTTCCGTATTAAAGAACCATTAAGCATGTAGATTATAGAAGCCTACGCCAAACTCGTCTAAGAATGAATATTAGAAATTGGACGAAAAAACAGCAAGGGGCTAGTTTAACATGTACTGTATTTGAATTTGACGGATTACGTACCCAATTTCGACAAATTTTCCCACTCATTCGAAGCCTGCGTGTCATCCTGTTTCAGTTCCAGGCTCTACCTTCACTTCACTTGTGTTTGGTGAAGGTAGAGCCTGGAACTGAAACAGGATGACACTCAGGCTAACTCATTCGCCCTGTAATAAATTTTGGGGACTAGATTTTATTTTTAAATTGACATCCTGCCTAAATTGACGCAGAATAGAAAACGCCTTTGTCTAATCGATCAAACGGCCTGTAGCTAGTACAAAGTGATGAGAACACGCGTATTGACTTTGATGTTGCCCAATGACCTACTTTCTCCTGCGATGCAAAACAACACGCCCCAGTTCCCTTTATATATACCACACCGCCACCATCACGCAGACCAAAATCCACCCTTGAAAGAAAATATAAGCCTTTACACTCCCATCCATTAAAACATAGCGCCGGGCTAGACTAATTAATCATTCACCGGGATTTTTTCCATAATCAAAATAGCGACGCGATTTGAAAATTATTTCCTGACGCATCCGCCCGTGCGCCGCGCTGACTCTCATACAGAGAGGGATGGGAGGGGGGCGACTAGATGCCGATTTTCCATGGATCATATTCATATCAAATCAAATCACGAAGGGCATGATACACATCTATCCTTACCATACCCCAAATTGTATCGATATGATTGATATCCACAATGAAAGCATATCGTTTAGAGCACAGTCGTTATTATAAACAATGGCATGCATCCCCACATGGGCGTCTGTGGCTGTGTACGTAAGCGCGTTCCATCCCTATGTGGCTATGTTTAAACGTGTACATACTTAAAATATATCGATATCACAAGCTGTACGCCTATATCCTTACCTGTGAAGCCACCGCGCGCTCTTGACACTGGAATGTCGGCGGGTTCGTTCAGCTTTTCACTGAACAAAGAACGCAGCTGTAAGCATCTTCTCATGCAGCAATGACAGCGAGGCAGATGTCTTCGATTTAAGAGACCTTACAGATACAGATAAAGGAGACAACCGTGAGAGTTTATGAGATAGCGATGTCTCAAGCGGCACAGACAAACAGATAGCGCCGGGGGATTTATGCGACAGACGACGGCTACGCAAATCACAACGTCGCATCAGCCGTGGGTGGCGATCTGTCCACCCCTCCGCTCGAGTGGACGCTTCCTACACCAGTCCACCTAGCCCGGATGAACTGTAGGCGTTCGACGATCAAAAACAAATCTTCATCTAATGAATTATTACTCCGGGAAGGAGGATGACCTCCTTCTGGGAGTATTGGGAATGCATTTGTTTGCGCGTTCGCAGCTATTACTCACGATCCCGTTGTCGCATTGGTGTGTAACTTGGCATATCGTTTGCCTGGTTCGGCGTGGGGATGCACAATAGCTTTGTTACACCATAACTACTTTAAACGTCAATCCAATATCGTAATTGCACCCCTATAATTAATGCTATGTCCCACTGCCCTGCCATAGGGACCATGTTATAATCCGTTGTGCATGACTGGAATACTTCAGGCAGATACGGGGTATAAATCTTCCTTACTTGCTGTGATCGTATAGTCACTGTTACATTGAAAAATAGACAACGTGCATCACCACACGCAACCTAGCAAACGATATACCAAGTAACATACCAATGCGGCAACGGGAATTGTGAGTTTTAGCTGCGAACATGTGCCGAGTGAGCTCCAGTCTGTGTATTAAGTATGCCGTGTCCCTCGGCACCTCGCATACAGTATGTGCGCACGGGACGGACGATGTATTTTTACGCACAGTGTGAAAATGGCAAATCTCTGGACCTTCAATCTTACCACACTTGTAGTTTATAATACGGAGGCTGTGACAATGTAAAAAGTTTACACAGGGGATGAAAGATTGTTGAGAAATATCTCTCAGAAAAGTGCGCGCGCCAGTGTCACTTCCGGGTGGTTAGATCCGGTGACCTTTGACCTTCGTGAAATGTTACGATAATATAAATTAGCCTTTTTTATTGCAAATAGCTTGATAGCTATAGATCAGGCTGGCCTGCAATAAATTGTGGAAAGAGGATTTACTGCATATTTGTGATTTCTGATACATCTTAGTTGTAAGGCTGAATGGTTCGTTGATAATTGAAAAGGGGCCATCTAGATCTAACTTTGTGACTTTTCCCGGAATTTCTAGATCCCATCTGTGCCATGCTGTAAAAACATACTTTTCAGCAGGTTGACCACTCCTGTATTGAAAGAAAAAGATAAACAAACACTTTTTCTTTACTTGCTCTAAAACACTACTTGGACTGAGCAGAGATGCAATTTGTGTGGGTCAATACTTGTACATACTATAAATACTTCACGGAGAATTGTGTCCTACGGACTCTTGTTCTTTTTAGATTTCCATTCTTGCCTGCAGCAATAAGGTTACATGCGGTTATCTTTTCATCTTAGAAAATAGACAACTTTAGAAGTTATAAATGAATTATTCTTTTTAGATTTTCATTCTTGCCTGCAGCAATAAGGTTACATGCGGTTATCTTTTCATCTTAGAAAATAGACAACTTTAGAAGTTATAAATGAATTATTCTTTTTAGATTTCCATTCTTGCCTGCAGCAATAAGGTTACATGCGGTTATCTTTTCATCTTAAAGAACAAACATCTTTAGAAGTTATAAATGGACTCTCAAGGTGAAGTGACAAATTGTATGTAGGACAAAGGACATGTTTGTCCTAGTTTTCGAAAAAAAGGCTTTCCTATAAATTAAAGATTATGGCTTTTTTGAGTAAATAAATATATCTATCTTATGTATATGAGTATATGCAGCTGCATAATAGGTGCAGTTTGTATAAGCAGGAAATTCGAATTTACTTAGTATTTCTCATGCAATATAATAATACATGTACGACGAACTGTGTGAGCAAGGAACAAGTCATTTTGTGTTAATGGATATACGTTCATGGCGGTTTCACACCAACATTTTTTTCAAACTTAAAGGATAACTAAATCCCAGAAGGGGGTATTATTTTGAAGTAGATGATAATTTTAGTAAGGACAAAGTTTTAGTAAGTAAAAAATACATACTACTCAATCATACATTGTAGTACACGATAAAGTACCCGCAAGTCCCACACGCAACAAAGAGCATTCAGTATTCTAGTAAACTCCACAAGTACCCTCTAATTGAATTAAGCAATCTCAGCCTATGACTAAAGACAATGTGCATGTCCAGGTCTGACAAAAGTTAGGTTACAAAAATAATTTCAGGGGCGATGAGAAAAACTCGTTTTTTTATATGTTCTTTGATATCTTATCAACAACTGGCCATCTAGATGTGCTTAATTATCGCCCCTTATTTATGCCGAAAATATTCACGGTGAAGAAAGTGTCTGTACGTATAGGGCATACATGGGTAGGGTCTGCATAGGGTTAGTGAAGATTATATTATTCTACAAAACACACGCCTCGTAATTCACCAGGCCACAGCAAGTAAATTGTATGGATGACATCAGCGCGCTCATTAATTTTTCGCCCGATTTCGAATCCGACGGTGGTCAACATGCCAAAAATGAATACCCAGTGCAGTTCCTGCCCATGATAGTATGACAAGCTGTTTTCTGCGTTTGTTCTAGTTAATTGAGCTGTATACACACCTTCAAGAAGTTAATGTTGACAGTCTAAGGTGTTTCATTGCATATGAATAGCCAGTGTGGTTCCTGCCCATGATGGTATGATAACAAGCTGTTTTCTGCATTTGTTCTAGCAAGGACATTATATAAATAATGGGGGGGGGGGTCTAGTTAATTAAGCTGTATACTAGTACACAAGGTGTTTCATCGCATATGAATACCCAGTGTACTTGCTTCAGATGATGGTACAACAACCTCTTTTCTGCATTTGTTGTAGTTAGTCTATTGAAATGTATACACATCTACAAGGACCTGTTTACTGTTGAATCAAGG
Source organism: Branchiostoma lanceolatum (assembly GCF_035083965.1). Classification (NCBI taxonomy): domain Eukaryota; kingdom Metazoa; phylum Chordata; class Leptocardii; order Amphioxiformes; family Branchiostomatidae; genus Branchiostoma; species Branchiostoma lanceolatum. The sequence goes on from NC_089729.1 coordinate 15,618,916, forward strand.
AGGTTTGATATTATATATGAAACCTCATTGGTTGAATACAGGAATAAAAGACCTGTTGGTCATGATATCATATTTCGTCGCCTCAATTCTTGTTTAACAAGATTTATGATCTTAAAATTTGAAAATATAGGAATCTTGTTTTTTTTTGCCCGCCTTGTTTTTTTAGCCCTATATATATCGTTAATTTTGTAGGATGCGGAGGATGTCATCCATAAGATTTACTTGCTGTGGCCTAAGTGCAATTCTGGAAAAAGTCGGATGATTATGTATACATAGATACATAAGGCCATGTTGATTTGATCATATGGATGAAATCCGCTGGAAACCCCAACACTGATGCGAGCGTGCAATTAAGAACAATTTTGGCAAAAAAAGTTGCCTCCATTATGAAATCTACGTTTTCAGGAAGGTTGAACAAATGACTAAACACATAGCGTACGGTATTGCGAATGATAGATTCTTCATTTTCATTTCTTCACATTTTCTTCTTTGACTTTGGAATTGATGTTGGCATTCTACGACATTAGTGCCGTTTTCCAATATTTTCTTTGCAATACTAGTATACAGCATTTGTTTGATAATTTTGTACTGTGGTCGAAACTTTTTTTCGGAAATGGACGAAAAATGGATTCGCGCGCGGATGTCATCCATCTAATCAAATCAACACGGCCTAATCTATTAGAAAATAACACCCACTTCAGGTGTTCAGTTCTCCTTTAATGACGTACATACAAGAGCGAAAGGTTACCGGTAAAGATTACCCTCTTAAGGGTTTCGTGTCTTACCGGTCCACTTAAGTCCCAACAATCATAGTATGATTAGCGTGGGGTGTTTTATAACCAACCCTTCTACAAAGCATAGGGCTTTTCTTGATTTCTAACAGCATATTTTTCCAGCTGCCTTTCTGACTCGTCTCTACATACAAAACTGACTACGCCGGCAATAGGGAGAATATATCCCAGGAGCGATTGGCCACCATAGGGTTTCATTTGTAGGGAAAATGTTAACCTTACCGTGGACTGACTCTCCTGGCCAATCATTGAACTTTTTGTGTCAAATTCTACGACACTTGGGAAGGCCTGGTGGAGGCTACTTTCTGACAACTGCCCTCCCGTAGTTATTGAGAAATAGAAGAAATTCTCCGTCGTGCGGTAAAGGGCGTGGGCGGGCGTGTAACGCCCCAGCACCGTAGAGATCCGTGGGAGCTCTCGATGGTATGGTTACCTGGCCACGTCAGGCGCTAGAGAACTAATTATATAACTAATCACCGGTCACTGCGGGAAGCTAGACTCCCGGCTGATTCAGCAAATTAATCGCTCAAACTGATATCCATCCAATCAATAGCCGCCTTGCATCCAATTCAGACTGAGAGTCTTTGTAGTACTGTATTTGCGGAAAATGAATTACTTTGTGGCGAATTGAAAGGACGCCCAAAACCCTTAGAAGAAAATTACAAATTAACTCCTACGGATAGATTTTCTCTTTATGACATTGTCCCCGGCCCCAGCCCTGACGACTTCTTATAGGAATCACGGAAAAAAACAATTTCTCTCTCTCCCTCTCTGTCTGTCTCTGTCTCTCTCTCTCTCTCTGTCTGTCTCTCTGTCTCTCTCTCAGTCTCTGTATCTCTGTCTGTCTCTCTGTCTCTCTCTCTTTCTATCTCTCTATCTCTCCCTCTCTTACTCTCTCTCTCTCTCTCTCACACACACACACACAAACACACACACACACACACACACACACACACCGAACACACACACAAATGTCAATATGGAGTTACATGTCAACAAAAAAGATGCACTATCAGTTTGGATCTCCAGAGGGCGTTGCTGAGTAGAACACGAAAATGTGAAGGGGTGATATGACTATGTGGCTACGAGGGGAAAGGGCACACTAACCCTTCCAGACTAGCGGAAACGGTCACAACTGGAAAAGGGGCTCCGCCGGGCAGATAAAGGGCTATTTGCAATTTCGGACGTGATCTATACCTGGCCCCGTAGGACACCCTACGACTGCCGGCCTGTTTTGGGGCCCGGCCCCGGATTTGTTTAAACCCGGAGTTAAAATCAGCCCGGGGCCCGGTGAGAAATAGACGCCGAAAGCTAATCGTGAAAGCACCAGGAGAAATATTCAAGTATATACAAATAGAAATACAAAATAAAAATTCTCCTAACTAAACAATATAGACTAACATACGTGAATCTTCACGGCATAAAAGAAAAAAACCTGTGTAGTGCACAATCTCTCGCTACCATGAGCTGTATGGTACCGGACCGGTGGTAGTGCTGGGTGGACCGCTAGTAGCGCTATACGGTCAGGCTCTCTAAGGACAGCAAACAACAGTTGCGTGCGACCGTCGGCTTTGTTCAGAATCAGCCTTGTGGCTAATACACTAGGATTACAAATTTCTGGACTATAAAGCACGCTATAGTGGACAATTGGAACACTCGGTCACAACATCTAGGACACGACCACCAGTCCCCGTGCTGCACTTTTGCCTTGTCCCCAACAATGAGGAAAACCGGAACATTTGCCGATGTGTCTGCACTGTTACTTGTGTATTTTCTAACCAACCTGTACAGTACTAGTGCAACAGGTATGTTATTTTTGTCGTTATCTTTCATATACGCGTTGGCCGTTGCTCACACCGGTGCTATGCACCTATGTATAAATGTCCATTTGTAAAAGCAACCTAGCAGCAGCCTACTCGGTGCATTTCTATTTGTGATCATGATTTTTACTTAGAAAGAAATTCGTCGTACATAAATGATCGTCGTACGCCGATTGACAAACTAAGGAACGTTGGGAGTTAGTCGTGCTTGTGTCGCACAAAATCGTAAGACGACCTACAACGATGACCGCGCCGTAAACAATGCATACTTTAAAAAAACGCAAACATAAAAGATATATAACGCAACTGTTACAGCAACAACAACTAAAGCGAATACAAAAATGGTTGACAAGGCACGTTAGTTTCATAACCCAAAATGATATGTAACACAATAAAGACATATTTCATTTTTCAACAGGTGTTTGTATATCCACAACGTGTCTTAACCATTCATCCCTTGTGCGACTAAAATGTTTATATACTTGTTTGCTTGTTTGTTTCTTTGTTTAGGAAACGATGAAGCGCGCGATCTTTACAGGACGATAATGGCTAACTACAGCTCACATGTTAGACCGGCAAGAAACTTCACAAACCCAACGGTTGTCTACATGGACATCGTGCTAAAGAAGATCGTGGGATTGGTAAATATATAATAATGATTGATGCCTCGGACTCGATGGGCCTTTGAAAATTAATGTTGTGTTTCAGATTACGGCCCTGAAAACATCTGGTCGATAGGTAGAGACCGTTTTTAAGATAAATTTTGGATGAAGTGATCAAAGAAGTACAGTTACAATTATGCAGGGTCTCACCATAAAGGGGACCAAGGTTTGGTGGGTCCACTTATGGTACTTATTCTATTGCAACAGAAATTAGGAGAAGATTATTCTACAACGTTTATATCACTCAGATGGCGATTAAAAAATATTAGGTCCCTTGCCAGCTACGGTCGACCAAAAAATCGCTAGGATCGGCAGTTTTTTTACGGTCAGTAGGGTATCCAGAAACAGACACTTTTTTCTATGTCATACTAATGCTCAGCAGTTAAGGCATTGCTCTATACAGCTACCGAATGTTCTGAACATGATTATGGGGTGTCCGCTCTATTAAGTACGTTCCTAAAAATGAGTCACGTTATCAGTAGTAGAATTCCTAGTATAAAATCTTCTTCAAATTTCAGATTTTCAAAACATCCCTTACCTATATGGCTGCTATTCTAACGGAATTTCACCCCATCAAATATCAAACAGCAAAGACCGAAATAGTTTCAGAAAATAATGCTACAATTGTTATTCCAACGGAATTTGACCTCACCAAATATCAAACAACAAAGAACAAAATGATGTTAGAAAATGTGGCTACAAATCGTATTGTTAGATAATGCGTCTCATTAATAATGCATATTTTCTTTTCTGCTAGAACCAGCGTGACCAAGTTTTGACGACACTGCTGTCTATAAATATGGTGAGCGACACACTTCATCCGTATAATACCCCCAGACTGGTTTTAATTATTGACATATGGTGTTATGTGCATTAGGACGCATTAGCGTCAGGTGGTCAGTACTTCTTTACTCATTCAAAATCGCAAGGTGTTTTATTCATGTCTCCTAGGTCATGACAAGTTATTAATCATCCATTATCCATTACTTCATTGCCATTATTAAAAATGACAATGAAGTTTATTGTATATTCATGCCCCATTGGGGCTAAATGCAGTAAGTTATATACAATAATGTAATAGTAAAACTATGCTATGTCTTATCTCTGCCTATAGTTAGCATATATATTAATGATCAGATTAAGACAAAGGCAACACAAGCATACTTCTAAAATAGACAACACATGATGATTTTTCTTCTTTTAACTTCAAAGTACATGTACAAGAATTCATGGTGTCGGTTGTTGCGCTGTTCACCATTGAATTCTGTTGTTGTGTTTTCCCCCGACTCACAATCGATAATCTGGGTCTTCATTGTACATATCATCCATGGAATAACGCCAGTGTGATCTGATATTGACTTCATTGTTCAGCGGTAGAGTCTGTTATGTCAGCTTGAATATGTTTATTGAAAGGGGGACACTGAGGCTTTACGGTCACAATACCAGTAGTGGTAAGAATGCACGTATAGGCACGTAACGTAAACGTATGTTGCACTGTGGTATTCACTTAACAATGTGTACATTGTTCAATCACAAAGAAAATACATTCTTTCTTACGGATTTGAATGCAAATCTATGTACACCCAATGAGCTCGTCCACGGTTTCAACTACGCATGCTCAGTGTGATGCATTATGGGCAATATGTCACATTCACCTTTGACATTGCGCATGTGCATTTCGAACAATAAACTGACTTATATATTCTTTCACTGTCCATCGAAGAGCTTTGGGCTCTTGATATTTTGAGACGATGCGTAAACTAAGAATGTAAGTAGTAACTAAAACTAAAACATATCGCTCACAGAATTATATGATAATGATATGATGTTCTCAAAAACGTCATAGAACGCTTTTACTGACATAGAATTTGCGCCCAGCCCGGCTTGATCGGGTTCCTTAGGATCACCTACCTTTTATCTCCGTCTCTCATCTCATCCTCAAGAATTACGAGGATATGTGGTATGCGATTAGGTGTTTAGAGAACAGGGTTCAATTTTGGGCCCCCTGGTATGTAATCTTGGTACTGCAGCATAACTTTTTCTTTTTATTTTTGACCTGAACGTGCTATGGTCTCGTTTTGTTTGCTACAGCACTGGAAGGACGACTACATGGTGTGGAATCCCGAGGACTTTGGTGGGATGACATCCACGAGCTTTCTCTCCAAGGACTTATGGACGCCGAAAATAAGCCTGCAAAACAAGTGATTATACACTTTGGAAGTGTTTGTTTAGAAACATGTAAAACGTGATGTGTTGGGAAGTGTAAGTTTGATCTTTTGTAGCTGTGATATCTCTTTAATCCTCTTTCATAGTGACAACGCTATTGTAATCTACAGTTTACAGATTCAAATAAGTCTAAGAGTGTTTGCATTCATTCCCATAAGAGAGACTATTTGAACAAGTCATATTTAACACAAGGTTACATTGATTCTTCCCGGAAAATTTCTGTTACCTCTGTCGTTGCTATTCTAGGTCAGCGAAATAGTCACTAGTCAGAAGAACATTTACATATTCGAATTCGTGAACAGGCTAACCAAAACCCACTCAAAAAAAGTGGGACACTTCGTCTTCCACTGCTTCCAAAAAAGAAGTCAAACCCAAAAAGCGTAGATTGTATTCCGTAGTAGTTTTTAGAATAGCCATGTGTTCTACTTGTCAACATTGTTAACTCGCACTATCTGTACAGTATACCCTTTCTATGCATTGTTTCGTTTGGCAATTAGCCCTCGGGCAAGAACCTGCAAATAGAATTAAATTAAAATTAAATATTTGTATGAAGCAATCCGTAGAAATGGACATCCTTCAATGCATTGTGGACGCCATGTATCAAAATGCTTATTTCTTCTATCTTTTCAAATTCATTTACAACTTCTGCACGTACAGAGCTGGTGATACCGACGGTTCCCTGGAGCCACTGGACGATCTGAAGGTGTTCTCAGACGGGCGGGTTTTCGCCGTCCACCCGGGGACCCTGTACAGCTCCTGCCGGCTACAACTCCACCATTTCCCGTTCGACACACAAACGTGCACGTGAGCTACTCCCATGAATTGTTTTGTTATTTTATACGCATAATGTATTCATTGAAAATGACAAATAATCCTCAAATGTACCTATTTGTAACAAAATAAATTGTTTTTAACTATTGCCTATCTTTTTTATCTTAAAATGCCAAATTTAAGGTCATACGTTTACGTTTGATATTTGATTTGCGCTGTCTACCCTAAATGTTTTTCGTACATTGGGCTAATTCCGTGGCACCACTGCGATTTCCAATAAAGCTATCTTGTATCTTGTATATGCACCAAAAATAGTTACTCAAGCAACTGGATAAAATTTTTGAAACAGTCAGACGTTTCAGGCAGCATCCGCTGTCTTTCGTCAGTGACTGAAACGTCTGACTGTTTCAAAATTTTATCCAGTTGCTTGAGTAACTATTTTTGGCGTATCTTACTACCTGGATGTCTAACCTTCATCAACGTATCTTGTATATGAACTTCCAAACCATTTGGGTCGATCGACAGAAACCGGTGTCCGCAACAGAAACATGCAAGAAATACATTATCTCAACCCGCCATGAAATATTCATAAAATTCCTTTATTAATGTCATGGCAATAGCCTTAATCATGTACTATGACAGTTGATCCTCGACAAATCCCAAGCCGGGTGTCCCATATTGAAGTCATTGACCTAGGCCAAACCAACTGTCTGTGGAAACATACCACTGTACTATCAGAAAGGGGGTGCCGGTCTCTAAAGTTGCTGCAAATACCTGAAAAAGCTGTTACGGTGCCCAAAACCTTTAACAGTATGCTGTAAGTTACTATTTTTCATTCAATAATCTGAACAAGTGCTGTGTGCATATATAGAGGAAGTGTTATAAATGCATTACAAGGCTCGAAATACTGGGTGCAAAATTGGAGCTGTGCACCTTATTTTTGACTGCGGGTGCTTCAATGTACCTAGATATTGTTGTAGTATGCAGTATGCAGAATATTCTTGAAATCTAAGTATCAGAAAAAGCAATGTATCTAATTGTTTAAAATTTTGCAATAAGCCATAAAATTTCAGACTGAAATTCGTAAGAGAGGTTATAGGGTTTATAAATACATTCTACTGACATTATCCTTTATCTCATACTGTGCACCCAAAATTCTTTCTGTGTACCTAAACTTTAAGGTTAGGTGCACCAGTTCCGAAAAATGAATTTCGAGCCCTGTATTACTACGAAAACGTCTTATTCTACAGTCTTATCTTCGGGCCTTGGAACCACGACGATAAGGAGCTTCTCCTTGTGAACCAGTCGAACTCCTTGGTGAATCCTGAGCATTACACAAAGAGCGTAGAGTGGGCTCTGATCGACAACAACATCCGTCCTCAGCTAACGTATCACACTTATAACCCTAACGGGTACAGCAGCTTGGAATGTACCATAACAATCAAGAGGTAAGACTTTTTAAAAAGAGCTTTGGATAAAGGTAATAGAAACGAAGCATCGAAATACAAACATTAAATAAATGGATCTGCTAATTTTCTAAAATTGTTGTACAAATGTTGGCATACGTTGTATCATATACAATTGTTGAGAAAAAAGTTAAAGCTACAGAAGAACAACAAAATACTAAAATTGGACTAGCTGCTTTGTCTATACAGTATCGAACACCTTGCTCGGTCAGTTGCTTTCTCATTGCCCAAAATCACATCGTAGTTAAGTTAATTTGAGTAAAAAAAGGTTATGTATATTTGTACTTTATAGAATCAGTAACAAACTTGCCATCTACGATTACATTTACCCCCATTCCCTCATTGTAGTCTCGTCGAAATCTGCCCCCCTCCCCACCCTCTGCAATACACATCTTATATTTCCACAGGAGGTTTGGCCACTACCTGTTCACCATGTTCCTGCCATGCGCACTGCTGCTGACCATGGTGCTGTCTGGCTATCTACTGCCTCCCAACGCCCCCGTGCGGCTGCAGATGAGTATTACAATGCTGCTGGCCCTGGTCGTCCTGCAACTCACCATCGTTAACTCCCTGCCTGCTTCTGGAGATCTTACACTCATCAGTAAGGTCTTTGTTACATTTTTCAATGGTAAGGTAGAAAACGGGATAAGAAAACAAAAGAGAGTAGTTCTCTGAAGTTGAGACATCGGTGGGGGGGGATTCGAAAGGCTATCCAACTCTTGCTTTCGACTTTTTGATGACATTGGCCTGCAGGGCTTGCCTGTGTAATGGAATTTGTCAATACAATTTAAATACGTATGAAAATACACGATATAGCTCTGTATCCATGCTATGTCAATACGTTTATTTATCTTTTATTTCTGTTTTCTTTATACAGGGTAGGCGCACTCAGTGCTAAACGCACTGCTTTTCAGGCGTTAGCGCAAATGTCTTGCCTTGAATTGAATTGATAGAATCGATCATTATAACGTTAACATTAGAAACAAAACCTCAACTGAAGAAAACGTTAACGTTATTATGATTCTATCCATTCAAGGCAAAACATCTACGCTAACACGGTTATTGACATAACATAGGTAAACAGCTATCGTGTATTTGCATACGTATGTACATTGTATTGACAATGGTGAATTCCAGTCTCAGGCATGCCAGGCCAATGTCATAAGAACATCAGGGGCTTTCGTTTGCGATGCTAAAACCATCTGAACGCTGAACTTCTATCTCCATCTTTCAGCCCAATACTACGTGGTGGTAATCGTCATCACAAGTCTGTCCGTTATCAATGCCGCTGTACTGACTCACGTCATCAGTAGGAGAAAGCCTATGGCGCCTTGGATGGAGAAGGTATGTAGACGATTTCAGGACGAACATGTATGTTTAGAAGAGCCCATTTTAATTTCAGAACGTTAAAACTGGAAGTTTATTGGTCAGATAATAATGGTTTATTGGTCAGAAATTACCCGTGCAATGGCAGCCAGTGCTGAATTGATGCAGGGTTTACAATCATATAATACAGAACAGATACATATTTGCTCCACACTTGCACTTTGTGGAAGTGTCGCAAGGGTCTGGGCGGCTGCCATTCGGCGCCAGCAGGTGACCTCAATACAACCTTCCCCAATCGAAGTCAGGTACCCATTCACACCTGGGTGGAGTAAGGAAAGCCGTGTAGAATATTCTGCATATGGCAATCTGTATGATGTCAACATTTACTTGCTCATATTTGCACATTTCAATCATGGTTTCAGACTTTGGGCATTTATAAAGAGCACAGAAACAAACCGCATGAGGAGTCCGTTATATATTGAGACCACCAAAAAGTCCGCGACAACTTTTCACCACACAACGACATCGCATCTTTGCTCCATGAATGTTGATATGCAATGGGAGTGATATTAAAACTTGCTATGGATACAGTACTGTGAAAGGACTAGAAATTTGAATTTGAAAATCCGACTTCCAGCGGTCTCAAATCGCTTTGAGCTCCTTTAAACATTAAAATGAATATGAATCAAATTCTACCATTTGAAAAAAAAAGCCAGGAAATATTGTAATATAAACTTTCTTGTCTGTGATTTTTGTCGTTTGTACAGGTAATTCTGGTTTATCTTGCAAGAGCCATGTGTGAGACAGAAAACCGTACTGAGCCGATTCATGAGAATGGCAAAACCCCAAATCAACCCAATAGTGACCAACACCACGGCGTGGACGTTGCGACTCTGGGTACGTTGTAATTTTTCTTACTTCTGTCTACATGCACGTAACAACTAGCCTGAGTACCAACCTCCGTAGTGACCGCTGGCTCAAAAGAATTCGCTTGCTAACCACCAACCTCCGTAGTGACCGCTGGCTCAAAAGAATTCGCTTGCTAACCACCGTGGTTAGCAAGCGAATTCTTTTGAGCCAGCGGTCACTACGGAGGTTGGTACTCAGGCTACGTAGCAACTTGATGAACGATGATATAATCAAGACTTGTTTGTTTTGTAGTTAGAATAAACAGGATGCTAAAGATCGGACCATCACACCTAGCCGAAAATGACCTACCCGAACGTCTCCAGAACATGGTTAGATGTTAGTCGTGAGCAAGAAAGGTCATCTCTGATTGGGAGTTGGTCTTCTTTAATTGTCGTCTGCGCTAGTCGACTATGAATTTTGAAAAATCAAATTCGGTAAAGCCATACTAGCATCGCAATACCGGTGCAATGGTGGAGTAAGAGTGTTCGCCTTGCATACGACCGGGTCATACCAAAGACTCTAAAAATGGTACATACTGCTTTCTCTGCTTAGCACTCAGCATTTGGGAAAGAGTACGGCAGTTAATTAACACACACCACTACCAGTGGACTAGCCCCCTGCTATAGTGGCTTGCACACAGTTGGGTGGACCAAAGGCTGTGGAACCGGAGATGGGCGCCGCCTTATGCACCTTCGGTGCGGGAAGGACTTTAACATTTTTAACTTTATACTAGCATTCTTCTTAGATGCTATCACTAGTGACTGGAGCTAACATAGGATAGATTCCAGGCTACTCCCAACCCAGCATCGCCTTTTACTATTTAAGTAAGCTGACAATACAGACGTAGTGGTGGTGCACTCAAGTTTACAAACTTATATCAACGCCACCACTTAACATATATACACAGAACGTAAATGTGGACAGATAAGAATACAAAACTTGTAACAAACTTGGTGCATTCACATATAACGAAGTAATAATGAAGTAATGGATATGGAAGCAAATTATTCCGTATGACAGTAAAATTCATGGAGGCGCATGTCAGGGACCTTTACCCTATGGCGAGACACACTCAAGAACCAAAGCGCGTTGAAATAATGATGAAATTTTGCATTGCATTTGGTTGGGGAGTGATCGGGAGCAAAATCGTGGGAGGGTCCTGAATTTGAAACAGGCATTGTTAGGCCTCGGGGCATATATGTGGCATAACATTAAAGCAACTCCTCTGTAACCCCTCAATGACGTCTTTTCCAACTGTTCTAGCTACGGAAACGTCTACTCTTCCAGCAGCGGGTGAAGCCCACCAACAGACAGCCGTTCCAAAAGACATCCAGGACCTTCTTCAAAACATCTCCACGGACATATATCTTCTGACAGAAGACAAGAGGAACTCCCGCAGGAGTAACGAGACTGTCTTCAAGCTGGCCAAGGCAGCAAAGATCCTCAACAAACTGGCTTTCATTGTCCTGGGGATTCTTTCTTTTGCTTTCACAGTAAATTTTCTTCTGTGGCCCTACCACAGTGGGGAATAGATAAGACATGCTAATTTTGTTGTTTTTTTATAAGAGAAGTTTAACAAATAGTCGGACAACGTGGTAAGTGCTGCATAAGGAATTGGCAACATATTCTTAACTCATAAACAATACTGTTCATTTCTGCATGTAAAAGAAAATCATACTTCCCCTGTATACATGTATCCTTTTCAATCTGTTCCAGCACATGTACTTCTACAGTTCTTTTTAACAGCGTGCACTCGTAATAGAGGTGTCCCCTATTCTTAAAAAAAAGTAAATGAAATTGTAGAAAAAAAGTTCATCTGAAATGCATGTTTTAACCATTGTAATAATATTTGTAATATGCATGTCTTTGTAATTGTGTTGTTATATCTTGTGTTCTTGGGAATATGTGGAAACAAGTAGGAGTAACTACAGAAAGATATTGGGTAGTTAGTATTTTAACATTCTGTCTAAATCATGTAATGTACATTTTTCCTATTTCAACACACACAAATGTGCATAGATTTTATTTGCTGAAATTCAAATCAAACCTTGTGAGTTAATCTTATAATACATGTAAATCATAAGGCATGACGCTTTGCATATTTGAAAAAGGGATTGAACCATAGGAACAAATGAAGGATGGAAAAATTATTTCCTCATTTCTATACTATTTTCATCGATCACTTCTCAAAGTTCACAGTGTAAAGTAATAATCTATTGTGTTATGCATATAAAGTGGAATAAAGGATACAATAGGTTGATCTTTCAGACAAATCATTAATTCTTTTGTCATCTAAAACACAATGGAATATTTACAAAAGACAGATACACTGTATGCCACATGTCAAATACAAAGATAATGTATAAACAACCATTGTAACCTGACAATATGATTCATAACTAACATTTTTTCTACTCAAACAAAACAATCAAGGTACACAACTAACAGAATACTTAGGCAAACATCATTTTCATGGGCAACCAACATTCAGAATTATGTAAACCCATAAATATAACACTTTGCAGATGAGACAAAGATTGTTTGGACAAGGCAACAATTTTACAACAATTTTTTTCTCTACAAAAAGGAAGACCTGTACAAAAGATACTCTTCTACAATGTAGCCTCTCTATGACAGTGCTATGAGGCACCTGGTACAATGCCTGTCGCCGCGGGCTGCGTTGAGGCGGCCGCGTCTGTCGGTGTCGTGTCGTAGCCAAGCTTCTTCATGTCCTTGGTTACCACGTTGAAGGACACTCGGACTTTCCCCTGGCTCCTCACTCTTGTCACTGTTTATAAACAAAAACAAATCATTATGAAAGCTCATCTGTGTTGGTAGTAATCATAATGCAATGCTAAACTTCCTTTCAACACTAAGGTATACATGGATCGAATTTTTGACGACCACTGTCGCCTTCTTCAGGATCAATAATGACCATGATACTAAAATATTGTCTATTGATTTGTACATTCATTGGTTTTTAGATATGTATAAGATTATTTGCATGTCGACTGCCTGACTCAAACTTGTTTGTACATTGTTTTTTTATTCAGTTTGTTCAACTGCGACAAACCAATAAAAGACATCTTGAATCTCATGTCTTGAAATGTATGGAACAGGAAAAACAATGCTACACTGTTTCAATGGTATTCACAAAGTTTTACAAAAAAGGAAATGCAATGTCATACCTTCTCTTCCCTCTCCTTGGGCAACTACCTTGGGGTCAACATACTCTGGTCTCCTTCCCAGAAACCAACTTTGAGAGACAAAAATGAACTGTTGTTACATACTGTGTAACATGCAGCTAGTTACGCCCAACAATAATAGATAATGTAAAACAACTGCTGCTCTGCCTAGCATTTGCAAATGTGCATGGTATGTGACTTTTAGTAGAAGTAGTATTAGTAATACATGTACACAATATACATACATTTTCTATTAAACTTTTTTAAAGTAGATACTTTGATTTTTTGAAAGGCAGCTCACAATATTTCATTAAAGGATGCCAAATTGCAAATCAATTGATGAATTGAATACAAATCAGATACAATCTTTTGTAATCACTTGAAGGTGTAGATAAAAAATTTAGCTACTACATGTACATACATTCAATAATAGCCAATGACTTTCTATCGATAAACCACAACAATAGAAAGTGATTCAGAAGAATATATAACATGACTTAAGTTAAGTTACTGCTCACCTTACAAACTTCTGTAGTTTTGATGTGGACTCTGGTACAAACATTGGTAACGTTCTGGTGTGTCTAGGAGGTTAAGATAACAGAATCGTTAAAATGCCACTATCTTCTTCACTCTGATATTAGACACACATATATAAACTATGACAATCTTCTTATCACATACTACAATACCAAACATACTTTCACTTAGAAGATCAATATCTAAACAATATAACATGGTGTATTACGTATCACCCAAAGTACCAGTCCGACCCCAGGTAGGATAGCCCAACAGCCAAAGAGAGGACTGGGACTGAGGGTGATGCGGAATACACCGTGTTATATTCTTTTTATGTAATACCCACCCAAAAAAAAACCCACACATTTCAATACGAAATAAACCAGAAGTTGAGAAAATTTGGTGTCCTCAAAAATTTCAACAACACTAATTCCAATACATGTATCTGAATTCGGTATTTGAATCTTTGACAGCAGCGCAAGCGGGGCACATGAACTGCGTTCAAATTATTTGATGGAAGCCTTTGTGGGATACAAGTAGAACCCAGTAAAATACAGACCGGTACGGAACACCTGTATTGAACGTCATCCCAGCCCAGGTATGACATAAAACAGTTTGAAAAACTGGTTACTTACTGTCCAGGTGTGATAGGAATGTGAACAGCACTGTAACCTCGCACCACGTCTCGTCCAAAGGCGTCCTGACCGTATGCACTCACCACTAATTGTGGCCCTGAGAATTCGAAAGGGAACAGGACAGACGCAAAATCAACCACACATTGAACGTTTCTACTTGAGTCACTCTACTGGACAACCAAAATAGAAACATTCTTTTCCAAAACCACCAGTACGTGTATCCCAAACTGTATAGCCTATATATACATTCATCAATTTATCAGGATCTACCACATTTGTGGAAGGATTGACATAACAAGTGACCTTCCCCGGCTCACTCACTAAGCCTAATATATAACTCTGTATGTGTAACCAATGGGGAATTGGGTGCCAAACGGCTTCTTCAGAGCTAGTGCTAAAGGTCAACGTGTCAACCCAAAACCAAACTGTAACCCATAACCAAACTGTAAGGTACAGGTTTGAACCACTAACACAGGAAAAAAGCTCAACTCTTTTCGAAAAATTCGGAGTTCGAGGTGTGGATCTCCTCAAACAAAGAACCTCCAGCTTTACATACTATCTGAGAGGACATTCCTAACTAAACGTAGTTACTCAATTTCACCTGAGTCGAGTGGGGAAATATGTAAAGTGCCTTTCCCAAGGGCACAACACCTGTACATTGTAAGTACAGTCAAACCTGTAGAAGAGACCACCCCTACATAAGGACCACCTGCCCATTGTGACCACTTTTTGGTGGGCCCTTAGATCATTTTTCCCATTGACACATGCATATGCATTAAGAATCCTGTCTATTGTGACCACCTGTCCACATACTAGACCAGATTTTATCGGTGTCCTGAGTGGTCTTCTTGGGCAGGTCTGACTGTAACACAAGACAAACTGATTGTTTGGATCGGACTAAGCCCTAATTTTACATGGGTGAATCTTAAAGCAGATGTCTGACTGCCCTAAAGAACCCACCACAACTTTCGAAAAAGAGTAGGGCATGCCCCGGTGTGCGATGGTCCAAACCTTACAGCCTGATTTGACCCGACACATGTCAGTAATTGCCGATTTCTCGGCAGATGGACATAGGTGGTCAGACAGAAGAAGAAGACTTTCTTAAGGTTATTACTTAAGGAAACTTACACCCATGTGGGTTGGTGCTCTTGAAGGTCACTTCCAAGGGGAAGTTCCACACAAACAGTTTCCTGTCATCGTGACTTTTCTTGGTCACCTGTGTGATGCCATCCTCAAGACCCTGTCATGACACAGAGAAGGTGGTTTGAAACAAAGCCAGTTGTAAAAGCAGCAACTACAAACTACATGTGTACCTCATGTGATTGTTTAATATAGCAGGTAATTAAATAGCAGCAATAATATAATAGACTACCTCTAATTAGTCTTGCTCAGGAATGTCTTTTTTGCACCATCTTACATATAATATCAAACAGTGTTAGTACTATTTGTTTGTTTCTATTAGTCTATAAGAATTTTTGTACTATTGACAGGACATACCTGTCTGGCACTGTTGACACTAACCCTCACTTTTTAACACTAACCCTGAGTAATACTTTACGTCCTGTCAATAGTTCAAAAATTCTTAGCAAAACTACGAAAACCACGCTCTCCTTTTTCAGCACTCGGTTCCAGTGCTGAAAGTGGCTTCAGCACTGGAAAACCAGTGCTGAGTTTAGTTCAGCACTGGAAAACCAGTGCTGAGTTTAGTTCAGCACTGGAAAAGCTGGAAGACTGGGAGCAGGAGTGGGACATGGCTTTCCATCCAGACAAATGCATTCAGCTGCCCTTGACACGTGCTAGAAAGCCACTCAATGCGGACTCCAGCTACACCCTCCACGGTCACACCCTCAAGCGAGTGTCATCTGCTAAGTACCTTGGAGTTACCCTGCAGACAGACCTATCCTGGGGAACACACATTAACAACATATACTCCAAGGCCAACAGAACGCTGGGTTTCTTGAGGAGGAACCTGAAGGTGCTTTCCAGTAAGACCAAGGAACTGGCATACAAAGCCCTGGTTCGGCCAATTGTAGAGTACGCCTGCTGTGTCTGGGACCCCCACACCACCGGGAACACCAACAAGCTCGAAAAGATCCAGCGCAGAGCCGCACGGTTCGTCCTCAACCGTCACAGAAACACTTCCAGTGTTTCTGACATGCTCGACCAACTACAGTGGGTCCCTCTGCAAGACCGTCGCCGCACCATCCGACTCATCATGCTTTACAAGATCAAGCACGGCCTGGCATGTGTGAGATGCGACGCGCTGAAACCCCTGACTGACAGCAACAGGAGAAGACGGAGAGTTCACAGTCAACAGTACCAGCACTTCAACTGTCGTACAGACTACAGACTGTACTCTTTTTTCCCACGTACCGTCCGCGACTGGAATACATTGCCTGAAGCCACAGTCCAGTCCTCGTCCCTGGCTACCTTCGTCTCGAAGGTGTCCAGTTCTGCTTAGAACCTGACCCTTGACCCGTGACATGTCAGTGATGGCCGATATCCGGCCGATGGACATTATCGGAAGAAGAAGAAGAATCAGTGCTGCGTTTAGTTCCGCACTGGAAAACCAGTGCTGAGTGGAGTTCAGCACTGGAGAACTCGACGTCAGCACTGGAAACCGAGTGCTGAGACAAGCTTCGGCACTGGAAACCGAGTGCCGACAAATATTTCGCACTGGAAAACTAGTGCTGAGATACGTTACGGCGGTGACTTACTTGCGATTTTAAAATGTAGTATTTTTTCGGACTACTCACGAACGAACTACTCACGCAAACGAACCAACACTATTTTCAAAACACTTTATTTGGCATGATTACCGTGCACGTTAAATATGGCAACAAAACAAGCCTTAAACAGAACGCATGGAAACAAGCCTTAAACAGAATTACACACATTGTTACTAGTCATTTTACGAAAAAAATACTTGATTGAAACTACTTACATATGAATATCATGAGCTTTACAGTAGTACAAGTTGTTAGCAAAATACCAACTAAGGCTATTGTACGCATATCTGAAAACGCATTAGACTGCGTATTAACCAAGGTTACAAAAGAAACCTCCCTGAAGTAACTAACTAAACGTAGTCAGACTTATATTCGCATAATACTACGGTACTAATAAACTGATAAACGGACCTATGTACAGACATCGTGTTCAAAATTACGAATAAACCGGTGAATACAACTATGTCTACACAACGCATCGTGTAAAAAATCATAAATAAACTGATGAACGCATGTCAGACCAGAAAGAAAGAAAGAAAGAAAGTTCTTTATTTGTAACACATCCCTCATACCTATATCTATTATACAATTACACAATGAACAAAATGACAAAATTGTGTCGGAATAAAGTTGGTCATTGTTTATTCTAAATGAATCACAAAGTACGTAAGTTCAAGTGACCATGCGGCACTTCTTACGACTATTCTTCTCTCAGCACTGGTAAAAAAACGTTCCAGAGCTGAAAACACTTCAGCACTCGTTTTCTAGTGCTGAGTTTTTTTTAGCACTCGTTTTCCAGTGCTGAGTTTTTTTCAGCACTAGTTTTCCAGTGCTGGGGATTTTTCAGCACTCGTTTTCCAGTGCTGAATTGTCCCCGAGCACTGGTAAATCCAGTGCTGAAGGCGTGGTTTTTGTACATCAGCACTCGGTTCCAGTGCTGACGGCAGTTTCAGCACTGGGTAACCAGTGCTGAATCACCTTTGACATGACCCGTGACCTGGCACCGCCGCTCTGTCGCGCATTCAGCACTGGTAACGGAGTGCCGAACTCCATTCAGCACTGGTAACCGAGTGCCCAACTCCATTCAGCACTGGAAAACGAGTGCTGAGAAAAGTTTCAGCACTGGAAAACGAGTGCTGAAAGAAACTCAGCACTGAAATACAGCGATTCAGCACTGGAAAACGAGTGCTGAACTTTCTTCAGCACTGGAAAACGAGTGCTGAACTTTCTTCAGCACTGGAAAACCAGTACTGAACTTTCGTCAGCACTGGAAAACCAGTGCTGAGACCGATTCGTCCGTTGATTCAGCACTGGAATACCAGTGCGGAAGGCGTGGTTTTCGTAGACTTGCAAATTCTTATTGACAGGAACATCATGTCCACAGCCTCAGGCAAAATTTAATCAAATCAGAAGACTTGGACTTGGAGACTAAGTATAAATGCTGCAGCTGTCAACTCCAACTTGTCCAATCGTATCTGTGTTACACAAAGGTAAAAGTTTTCACAAAAGTGAAGTGAAACGATGTTACTCACAGACGTGATGACCCAGTCCTGACCGTACACCCAGCAGTACCGGCAGTAGATGTCGTCAAACTCGGGAAACTACAGCGGGAACAATTCATGAACCAAAAATTATGAGCATGTGACAAAATTACCTGAACTGAAAAAGAACGATTTCTGTCTTTTTGAAAATACCTACCAATACGCCCAATAGTAATCAAAATAAGTCAAGAAAGCTAGCTACTGGTGACACCAAACTCGCACTGCTGTATCTTTACAACTTTCTCTATATCACACATCAATCTTGCCGCCCAAAAACGTTCATAAATACCTCTGCACTCTCAATTTGTCCGCTAACCATCAACAAAAACACTGTTGGGTTGCCCGCCATGTTGATGTTTCCGAAAATATGTCCCACTATGCTTTGCGACCGACCAATCACCGTCCACCTTCTGTTGGTCAAAGTTTGAACCACCAAAATCGTGACATCATCACAAATCTCCACCAATCATCGCCCAGTTCTAACCAGTCAAAGGTCAGATCACCGAAACCATGACATCATCACAAGAACACACTTTCCGTGACGTTTCACACAGTGGCATGACCAAAGGACGAAAATATACGATGAGGAAGCTCGTCTGGAGAAGGTAATATACGACGTCTCTTGCTTTTTTACACTCCAAGATGCGCTTAAGAACCATTTACCCCGTTAAGAACATTAAGGGTGGTTGTAGTACAATATTTTGAAGACGTAACGTGCGTTGTAGGTGTTTTTATCGGTGTAGGAATTGTTGTTAGGCAGGGTAGAATGTTGTTGTTTTGATTTCATCTCCCGTTGAGTTGCAATTATTTTCAGCGATACGCAGTAGCAGGCCTAGCATAATTTGCACACGGCATAGTTAGCGATGCCGAGACAGTCTGTTATCATTTCTTTGGTCAGAAATAGTACACTGCTATTCAGCAGCTATTGTGATTGCGATAATTTTGAGAGTAATAATAATATATGTGCATGACCATATGAGTGGTGTAACGTTACCGTCAAATAAGATGTCCATGAATTTGGTCATAATGTCCATGAATTTTATATGAGCCTATTATGGGTTCGCCATTAACAAGATAATCAGTTTAGGGGTTAGTGCAAATGACAGAAATTGTGGGCCTAATGAATTTCAAAGCATCACTACCAACCCCCTTTGCAAATACTGGATCTTTTGCTATATTTTTTTTATCAACAATGTACAAGAAGATATCTTTTCTCTTTTTTCTCTTGTCCAATTAGAAATCAAGCTAGAAAAACATAAAGTTTTCACTTCCAGTTTTAACATTCCAATGACAGAAAAAATAAAGCCGCACCGATTTATTTTCTTAGTAGTTCTCTGACAGTGACTACATGAAAACAAAGGGATAGAAAATAGGAGAAAAGGACTCTTAAGTAGTCCTTTTCTCCTATTATCTATGTGTGTTCGATGCCAAGGCCACAGACGTTTCCCTCTACCTTGATGTCCAGTGAAGCATTATCTTCCTAAATTTAGTCCAAGAAACACGAAATTCATTTTGTGTCGCCCAAAACAACCAGGATACATGACCCTTATGATGTTTTGCTGCTGATGTTGCGAGGTCAGATGCCTTAGGCTACTGTGTCATTATTTTAATGTCAAAGATTATAATAATATCAGGTGTATTTGCAGCCAGTGCCACAGGCAGGTACCCAATGTGTAGGGTAATGAGGCTGTAATAATGACTACTACAACTAGTTATTTCTTACTATTGGCATTCAAAATCAATGGCTTCTACTTTTAGGGTAAGAATGGCAGAAACATTGTTGAATACAGATGTTTGGAGAAATGAGAAGTTCTCAAACTGTTTTTCTTTAAATCTAAATTAGATTTGACTCATGCATTTGCATATTGTGAAATCCATATGTGATTCTTTTAACATCTAATTACTTATGTTTTGTTCTGTCTTGTTTCAGGGTCTGAAGATCATCTTAAGACAGCTAGAAGAAAAGCTGAGAAAGTGTCTTACAAGGGAAAGAGATGGAAAGAGTGCTGCGGTCGATTTAAACTTAAAGACATGAAAATGGGTTGTTTCAGAAGTGCCTAGCTAGTCTTCAGACAGTACGAACTGGATGATTTTGGGTTGGTCTCTACTTGAAGTGGTGTTGATTATACCAACACTTTGCACGGTTGCACTCGGAGCGTTCCTGTACTTCTACGATAAAATGTCGTTCTGTATACGAGGGGACAAGGCTAACAAAGTTTCGGCCGAGATAGATACGAGTAACGTGTACCACGAGAAACAGCAGAGAGAACTTTGCGCCCTGCACGCCCTAAACAATCTGTTCCAGGATGAAAACGCTTACTCCAAACAGACTTTGGATGAAATTTGTCAAAGGTAAGTTTTATAACTGTTTACCTTCGTTGTTTTTGTGTGCTGCGGTTTTGTTTTTGGTGTATCTGGATGTTTGTGTGTCTGTAGTTATTTGAATACACTGTCAGTAGAGTGGTAGGAAGTGAGTATTGGTAGGAAGATGGTGCTACTGTAAAAGTCAAACTTGTGGGAGTGACATCAAGTAGAATTCAGACATACATGTAACGTGAAAACTGTAAATATTCTAAGATTTACAGAACTAACAGTACTAATCTAGACCAACTAATGGCAGACCGTGATGCCAAGCCACCCGATATGATGATGATGAACAGTACAAGCTATCTCACAATAGGTTGCAAAGATACTCACTCTCACTCACTCTCTCCCATAGCTTAGTCAGCCGTCGGGGCAGCATAGCTCTCAGTAAAAGCTCTCCACTGCTGGCGGTCTTCCGCCAGTCTGGTCATCTGGTTGGCTGAATGACCGGTCCGCTCCTTCATATATCAATTAAAGTAAAATTCTGAAGAACATTGGTTTAATTACCTTCTCCCTGCAAATTCGGTGCCAAAAGGTTGGCATAGCGGGGAGCAAGTTAATGTGATCATTGCTATTGATGGTTAAAACCTGCATTGAAGTCAATGACTTTTGACCTGTAGTGCTTGTAATATAGTAATTATAAGATCACACCTAACCCACTTGATCCACATAAAGTGAGCCACAAATAATTTAGTAATCCAATCATATCTGTTTGCTAGTGGTTGGCTATCGTCCATAGACACCAGATGGCCTATGTTGTGCTTCAGGGAACCACGCAAGCGTAACCAAAAATACAACATTCAAGAATCTTCCTTAAAATTTAATCTTCTAGATCTGTTGCATGAATTGTATATCCAAGTTTTAGGGACCCTTTGTTTTTCAAATCCTGCTAAATTGGCAAGACAATTTAAAAGATGGTCAAACTAGTATTAATATTATAGTATACATTTTACAGGTTTATGGTGATGGAGAATGTTTTAGAATTCAAAAGAACAACATTTTTCAAGCTATTATTAATAACTTATAAGCTGAGATGTTATGTTGAGTTTGAATTCTCCTTACTGAGCTCATCATATTATTAATGTTTTAGCCTGACCTAAAAATCCATATGTGTGTGTGTTGAACTGAGTTTCAGACGAATTAAAGGCTCATTTATTTGAGCAGACCACCTGTGCACTGTATAGTGCAGACAATAGAGACCTACGTACGTAGTTAGAGCCTTGTCCATAGAGTAGGACAAAGAAATATCAATTCAGCGCTCAAAATAGAAAGTGAATATGCACTTTGTGCTCCAGAAATTGGAGCAGTGTGCCTAATTTTTCCTGTGGGTGTACCTAGATATCTGTGTAGGGTCGTATTCATAAATGCTATTGTACACACAAGTGTATAGCATTTTCTTGAAATTCCAGTAAAAATTGTAAGATACAAACTTTGAAATTAGGTTGATAATACTAGAATTACAGATTGAAGTATTTAAGAATAAGAGAGGCAGTACTTTAGGGCTTGTAATTACGATTTGCTGACATTATTCTTTATTTCCTATTGTGCACTCAATTTTTTTTTGCACCTAATTTAGATTAGAGTATCAGTGCACAGGTAAATTCCCAAAAATAAATTTCAAGCCAGGTGCAATTACTAGTACGTACAGTTATTATAATTTGTATTCCAATCTTCTCAAATCTGGCAATGTGCCTGTGTGACACAGTTCTCTGCCCCCCTACCACCGACGCCATATGGATCAGATTCTGTGGCTCCAGAGGTGGGGGGTTCAAGCCCCTGACAAGCGACAAACATTCTGGTTTTACAGGTCTCATTCTTCCACTGGAGGGTACACTAGGGGAGGGAGTAGCTGAACAGATGTCCATAAGATTATGTACAAATAAGGAATAAAGACAAGCTTCAAAGTACACTTAACAGTATTGTAAAAACTTCCATCCACTATATATAGACAGCTTAACATGTCTAGTTGCCGTTTTTGGAAAAAGCCGGCATTCGACTCCTGCGTTTTAACGCACTAGACCTGTTTGAACGTAAACAAACACTGATCTTACCCTTTTAAATGTCAAAGGTCACAATTTCTTTCTGGATTTGATACGTACTAGTAAACACACGTCTGGTCTCCCTGCCTGAAAACTGACCAAAATTGACCAAAGATTTCACCAGGAAAAAATTGTCAAGAATAGTAACCAAAAGAATATTGTGGACATGCAAACTGGGCTTTGTGTGCATGTCCATTCATTGCTTACATGTATGATTTAATGGCAGATGTTTTTCCTACTGTGTTTCTCTCCCAGGGTAACAATCATGATTAGCTTAATGTCACCATGGCAACACGATTAATGGCATGACTGACATTAGGCGATGACAGCGAAAACAGGAAGTTTGTAATTGATGAATTAAGATGCGACATCACGTTAAGTGGTATCATGTAATAGCTTCGCTCCTGTTGTTGATCATACTGTAGATCTGTGTATACAGCATCCTTCAGATCGTAATTGTCAAAAACTACAGCAACAAAACGGAAATGTCGGCCTCAGTACTAGTGTTCGCAAGTGTGATGAGTTCACGGTGGAGAAGTGATCTTGAAAACTGCAAAGATAGAGACACAAGCAAATATTTCAAGATTTACAGTTTGGTATATGCCAGCTCTTGCCTAAGTCAAATCCACTCTTGATGATATGGTTCATAATCATATAGGTGGCGGATGTCTTTTGAACAGGAAGAAATTTCTAACTTAAAAATCTAAGGCTGCTTTGACAAATATTTGTACATGATTGTTATAAGGTCAAAAATGTATATGATTGTGTGTCACTGAATGATTTGAGATTAACCAAATCTAAATTAAAGGGGAACAAAAGATTACCAATCATCTCTTTTATCAATTGCTAAAGCCAAAGAAGTCCAATTTCTAAGTAAAGAATCATAGATTTATTGCTTTGTCCATCCCTTGCCTTTAAGATGATTAAATGCGACATAAGGATCTTTCTTACTACTTGAGATGTCTCTATTTTTTCTGTCCACCTTACAGACTGTCACCTGATTCCATGGTGAACCCCCACAAGAGCATGCTGGGACTTGGGAACTATGACGTGAACGTGGTGATGGCAGCCCTGCAGGAGAAAGACTGTGAGGCCATCTGGTGGGACAAACGGAGGTGGGTGCCCTCTTAAACCTCACAGGGTCAAGAATCATCATATGGCGTCGTGTGGCGCAAGCGTAGAGCGCACGGCTGTCAAACAATGGGACCCGGGATGTAATCCCAGGTTGTGAAAGAACCCACCACATCTTTCGAAAAAGAGTAGGGGCATGCCCCGGCGTGCGATAGTCCAAAAACCTACAGTCGGCCGCACATGGGTTCGCCCTAAGTAATAACCTCTGGCTAGTTGGGTAACCCTGGCAACATGCCAAACCAATAAATAAATAAAATCATCATATGCTGCCTATCTTATATTGCTGGGAAGGCTAAACTAAGAAACTTTGCACTTACGCAAGTCGTTAGGGATCCCACTGCTTCACAATAATGGATCAAATTCCATGGATCTAGAGGGAGAGGGTTCAAACCCTGCTGGGCATGACCGATTGGGGTTGCATTGATCCTTTCAGATGGAGACATAAACTAAAGCCGGCAGTCCTGTTCATATGGTGACCTGGTGTGCTTGGCTAAAACTGCAAGCCATAGCAGCTACTTGTAAGAGGCATGCAGCTTGCATCACCTGAGTTGGAGATGACTGCTTTAGAGTTGACATGTATACAAATCAGTTGATTTGACTAATAACATGCCATTTCATCGGTTGACATAACCAAAACAACCATGATCATAACGTTAATACAAATACATTTCGCACGGTTTGTCCTTACAGAAACGTGGACATGATTAACCTGGCCAACGTTGAGGGCTTCATTCTCAACATCCCGTCGGACCTGAAGTGGGGTCCGGTCACCCTGCCGCTCAAGCGCAAACACTGGATCTGCGTGCGGCAGATCGACGGGATCTACTACAACCTGGACTCCAAGCTGAACGTGCCTGAGATGATAGGGGAGGCTGAGGAACTAAGGTAACATCAGCATGTAGGAATCCAACAGTAGAGTACTCTTATTGGCTCCACCCCTGGGGTGTTGCCAAAACCTAGTACAATATATTGGTGGGTTAGAGCATTTCAGTGTTTATGACACAGAAATAAAACATTGTCTGATCGTAGAATGATACTGATGCTGGTTGCTTGTAATCAGGAACTATTGTATTTTTGCGGTATTGGTGACAAGCATTTTAATTTAAGATATCTGACAGCTCAATCAAAAATCAGAAAAAAACGTTCTGGCAACTCAGAGATGGAACGAATACTATGTTATTGTTGAATTCTTATCTCCATCCCTAATGTAAAAAAAAGAGGCACAGGAGGATCTAAGTCTAAGTAAGTAATGTAAACAAAATTGGATTATGCTAGATTTATTTTTGGCAATGCTTCAGGGATGGAGCCAATACAGGTGTTTCACTTGACATCGTCTACAGCATGTTTGATTATAGTATCTGGAAAACACACAAGGGTACCAATGAAAAGCCTGTATATTACAAGATTATGGATTTAAGACTGTCTTCTCTCCTCCTTCCAGAACGTTTTTGAGGAAAGAGTTGGCAGCGAAGGACAGGGAAATGCTGCTGGTGGTGGCGGGGGACGTGGAACGAGACCAGACGTGGCGTTTACCCAGCGAAGCCAGAATATGAGGGAACAGAAACGGTTTTGCATACTAGACTGTTCATGTATAGCTTGTTTTGGCTGTTTTCGTATGTTGTCATTTTGCATAAATGTTGAAATGTGAAGTCACTCATGAGGTGAATGTAGAAAGCTCTCTTCTATATTTGAACTTGTATTCACTTAGTACATGTACTTACGTTGCATGTTGGATACAAATCTGACTGGTCACCAAAAAGTAGCCCATGTATAAGCCCATTTGATACTAGAAGCATAGAAGTGTGCTAGCCACGATGGTTATCAAACAATATCATCCTGCAATGTTTTATAGTCATACCCTCTGTATTGTTCTTTCTTGTTTAACTATCCTTTTTTTTTATTCAATTATAATGGCAAGATAAATGAAACAACACATCAACATTAGCTGCTTCTGAAATGGGATTGATACATCCTCCTTGAGTAAAGTTATTGCACTGTGCAGCACCTACTACTTGCAGTACAATAACAATAGAACTGTTCTTGTCTAGATTACATGTATGTACATCAATTTTTCTTAAAACAAAGCAAAACAAAACAAAAACACATATTTTTGTGAGGGCATTCATTCTGCTGTTCAACGTTAACCCCAGTATGCAAACACATCTTCATTTGCATGAAATTTGCATACTTGTGACACCTGTGTTGTGGTGTACCTGCAACTGATATAGAGCTGTTCACAGTTCACAAATGCCAAATCTGTCAAAACTTTTCATTCATGTTTTTCAATAGGCAGAATACACAGTTCTATAAATGCAAAACATGAAAAAAAATGTTTATTTCATATTAAGTCTCGAACCTTCTTAAGTGCATTGTGGCCACTACACTTTGTTTCATCACATGTAAACATGCCAGTTTTGTTTTTTCATGCATATTTTCCACTGCGGCCAACCTACACGTACTACACTCAGGTCCCTGTGTTTAACAGACACAGGGAAAGAACAGAAACATTACGATTTCTTTGAGCCTAAATGATTCCAAGGAACACTGAAATTTGCATAAAATGCACGCAAAGTAGAAACAACCCTCGACGTGAAATGTAGAGTATAGGAGAGTTAAGGAAGACAATCAAGCATCAATGGGAAAATCACCAGACGTTTAAGGTCAAACAAAAATAAATACAGTAGTTTTAGGTCCAACAAGACAGCAGACAGCTATAGCAGGTGTTAGATCAGCTGTATCAGGTGTTGGAACAGGTAGCATAGCAGCTGTTAGGTCTAACCAGAATCTGATATTTCACCTATAGGGATATATCATTATTTTGAAAATAGTTCTTTATATAGAGAATTTGAAAGTTACGAATGCCTAGTTGGAAAAAAAGTTTGTTTGGGTCTGTAGTCCCCTTGTCTATACCTTTATTCCTGGTGTTTCAAACAGAAGTTTGTTAAATGCATATTATGGTTTTCCCTCACAAAATTTACATGTGCCTGTCTGCATATCGGCTGTTGCAATATGTACAATATGTATTTAGAGCTTTGCATGCATATTAATTCACCTTGCCAACTATTCGAAGTTATGTTTTTTATTTTGTTTTTGTCAAAAAGAATATCTGTTTTGTTATTGTGTTCAGAGACTAGTGGAAATGAATAGGAGATTTTGATTTTGTATTTTTTAGAGCTTAAGCTGATAGAGTCAAACCTGTTCTAGTGACCACCTCTGTATAAAGACCACCTAGCCATTGCAGCCATTGTTTTGTGGTCACTTATATCATCTACCCAACTTCTTTTTTGAGTGGTCACTACATGTATTTGCAGTTTTGACTGTATATGCAATTATAGAAGTCAGTCTGTGCTGACTTCTTTTGTGATTTCCTTCAAATAAGAGATAGGAAAAGCAAGGGAACATTCTTACCATGACAAACTTCTGATAGTGTGTCTTACTACATGTATATACTTGTAGGTGATCACAGATTGTTGTAAGATTTTCCATTATTGCAGTACTGTTTGAATTTCATAGGTGTCCTGGTAATGCTGTATGAAGACTGTAGTATGGCCTTGAGATACAATTGTGATATTGTCATGGACGTTTTGCAAAACAGTTGAAAATACAGTCCCTGTAATCTTGTTTGTAGTGAGCAAAGTTAGGGCAAACAATGTAGTAGACAATATTGTACCGGTAAATGCACTTTGCAATGATATTTTCTTTTGTAACATTTATGGTATGAAAGAAAGTTAGCAAAGGGTTATTTGTGTATTGAAACAAATCAACATCATGCACTTTTGGGTAAGTAAATTGTTTGTAAAGAAAACAATTATCATTTAAGGTCATACAAGCTTGATTTTACATATGACATTTTATGAAGACTCGAGTCTGATGGTGAAGTGAAACAAAACGTAATTAGTTCATTTTGCATCACAGTATTTTATGGTGCATTTATTTTTTACTGTTGACACATTCTCTCCATATGGCCATATGTGGTGCTTATCAAAGAATAAGGAGGTTCATGATTCCAACGGCACGTGTGCAACAATGTGCATTGTGGGTAATATGTCAAAGTTCAAGGCCCCTGAGACATTAAAAAAACACTGCTGGACATGTATAAAGAATGGTCTAGACAAGAACTGTTTACAAGTTAGGGGCCTTCACCTTTGTCATATTGCCCACAATGCATTTTGCTACGCATTGTTTAGTTAAAACCACGAACTCCCTTATTCAAAACAACTTCTCAATACAGGTAGCATTGTCTCAACCCATAGCCTCCGTTGCAGACTCCTACGGGCTGTTTTCATTTTCAAGCTACAGTTTTCGTATTACATTTTTTCTTCTTATTCCCCGCCAGCAATAAGAAAAAAATGTGATTAATAGAAAACGGTAACTTGAAAAAGAAAACAGCCCGAAGGATTCTGCAACGGAGGCTATCAACTCAAAGGGGCTCTGTTAAAAGGAATATTTTTTTTTAACAAAGACATAAACATTTTAACCCTGGCTAAATATCAATGCATGTTTTGATGTCATCCACAGAATCCAATATTAGTGGGCAATGAAAATAGCCAAAATATAAAGCCAACATAATCATGTACTATTATGTAATATTCTGCCCTGGCTTATTGGGTACATAGATGCATGTTATTCATGAATTGTCACTTGTTCCAAGTATGGTATTTTGTTATGATATTATGATAGTTGTTGATTTACCTGTCACTGTGTTGCACTATTTCTGGTAAAGTTTTCACATTACCGGGGAACAGTATTATTTGGTAATGGTATTTGTACTTCTGTGAGAATGGTTTTATTGTTGACAATTGGTTCAGTTATCAGATGAAAATGAGTAAAGAATAGTTATCACTGTAACCGAAATGTGTTTTCGTCATCCTTTTAATTAGAATAGAGGTTGCAATGAAAATCTAGACGTCCGAATACCACCTAGTTTCCTCTATACGGATAGTATTTTCCATTAATGTATGCCACATTTTCATCAGTCCAGGTCTCAATTTCGGACCATATATAAATGACATCTTGCGATTTTGATAAAAACAGTGCCAAACGGGATTTATAACAGTGTTGAAAGGCTGGAGACATCTTAGACCTTATATATACCTACCCCTACC
This sequence comes from Branchiostoma lanceolatum, assembly GCF_035083965.1. Classification (NCBI taxonomy): domain Eukaryota; kingdom Metazoa; phylum Chordata; class Leptocardii; order Amphioxiformes; family Branchiostomatidae; genus Branchiostoma; species Branchiostoma lanceolatum. The sequence goes on from NC_089729.1 coordinate 15,648,132, forward strand.
GATAGGAAATACTCGAGAATAATAACAATGTCAAACATGTTACTGAAACCAAAGCCAGTTCAGAAAGATAAAACAGTAGATATATTCTCCAATTCATACGATACGATTTTATCTTATTCTTTCCTCTTTAATATTCATAGAATTTTTTCTCTTATTCTTCCAATCCCTACCCTCAATGCAGAGATTGGTGTTAATTATAAATGGGCTTAACCTTTGAGGGCACCAAGCAGAGTTTTTCTCCCAATCGCCATAAATGTTTCTTCTAACCTTTCACTTGTGGTCCTGACACCAAATAGAGAGTTGGATAAATTATGTTCATCAGCACCAGGATAAGTGATTGTAATCAAGGTTGGATGATTATATCAATGCATTGATTTTACTATGCAAAATGATAACACACTCATATTTGTACACAATAAACCATTCAGTTTTATTGCAGTAATGTTATTAACTATTTTAAAAATAACTGAATTAACTGTATTTTGATTATATAACATCAATTAACAGTAATGTTATCAACCATATTCTAAAAATAACATCAATTGACATTACTTATTAATGATAAAAAGAACATGGAATTACAATTACTGGGATAGCCCCTTCTACCTTTTAATTTCAAATTTCAGCCCACAGTTTAAGGTAACATTACATATAAATAGAATCAAATAAAACAAATCAAAACTACAGTTATGAACCAAATTAATGCAACCATATCAGAGATAAAGAAGCAAGTTAGAATTTGAGGTGAACTGTATTTTAATTATATAATTATATATATCATATAGCCTGACATTAAACAACAAACATAAAAGGGCAAAATGAAGTATCCCCAATGGAGCAGTCCCCTGCAAAGTTGTGGGAAGGCCCTGAATGTGTGACAGGTTTTTACACTTTCATTGATAAATGTCAGTGTCTGCATGTCTTGCCCAGTACAAATGTCTATCCCACGTTTGCCCATCCATGACCCAGATATAAGTAACAAGATGAATTGAATCTCCTTTTGCCAGTTCATTTACAGTTGTGACAGTAAAAATATTAGTCAAGGTAGGAATACAGTGCAATTTTACATGTATGAGTACATCTGATTCCATATATTACACATGGAAAATGTTATTCATATATTCATTTTATATCTACATTGTATATATCATCATATCATTTTTGTATTAATATGTACATTGGAGTGATATTACATTTTTGTAAGATCTAAAGTAGACATAAATTGTGTATAGATATTCATATTAGACATAATTATTAATCGAGGCAGAGGTAATATCATATATTGGCTTCCTTAGCTAAATATGAATACTTTACTTTTCTTCTGACAAAACTTTGTTCACATGTCAAGAAAAACATTCATGCCAGGACACTAAGAAAGAATACTTGCTGGTTTTTAAAATGTGTCGAAGCCTTGTTAAGAAGACATGTTGGACTAAAGACATTCCAACTAAGTATTTGTGCTTTTGCAGCCTGAGAAAATAAATGTTGTCTACATTTTAACTGGCAAGTTTGAGAAGTTGGAGATTAGCGAATCATGTGTTGAAGAATTGGTCGAATGCATGTCAGTTAAGATTGTCTCCTAACAGGATCTACCAGTACAGATCCTGACCAAAGCGAACGCTTTTAAGCGAATGTCCATACCCAAAAATTGATCAGGATCTCTACCGACGGAACTGGCGATTCTGCCAGACTACAGTCTCTACCAGGAAATATATATATTGGATCAAAGGTATACTGTAAATGCAGAAATGTTCACGGGGATTTAATTTGTGAAAATTGATAAAATTGAAAATTCGGTGGTTTTAAGTTTGAAACAATAGTAGCACTACAGTCACATAATGGAAACACTTCTCGCGGTGGTTTTAATTTTACTGTGAAGAGGTTACCGCAAAAACCGTAAACATAAAGCCACTGCAAACATTTCTGCATTTACAGTAATCTACATAAATTAGGTGGAAATTACTCAATTCACTTCATCTACTCAACTTTAAAGAAAGACCCTCATTAGTTGTAGAGTTTTCCACATTCTTTTCTGTTACTAAAGATAAAGACTGAAGATCTTGAACCCAAACGCCAGAGTTTTGCCTATGCATTTTCAGCGAGAACCTCGTCCATGGCGTTCACAACCATTTCAGCGTGATGCGGCTGGAAGATGAGGGCGGGTCGGCATCGGATGGACCGTTCTCCGCAGCCTCCTGATTGGATACCTGATATAGAGGAAACGAGATCAGTATAAAAATAAAATAATTTAAGCAACAAATAATTATGTCCCTGACGTCCCATAGGAACTATTTTCCTGTTACAGTTACTGTAAATCTTGAAACTTTTGAAGTGGTTTTATTTTCAGGGTTTTCCGGTGACCTCTCTCACCTGAATTTACGACAAGGCGAATATGTCTTCCTTGTATGACTACTACAGAATCATTTCAACCACGAATTTAAAATGAAATCCTTCTTTTCCTCCTACTGTGAAATAAAACAACTGCGAAAGTAATTCACAGTAAAAAGAATTCACCTATACAGTTACAGTTAGTTTCATTTTCTTCTTCCTCTAGCTTTGTCTTCATAGATAACTAGGTCATGTAGATACTAGTACATGTACATGTATTTTGTCATGCCGCAAAATGTAAATTTTGTTACCCAGTGGAGCAATGAAGCTGAAATATGTCAAATGACAGATAAACGAATAAACAGACAGACCTTTCCTCTTGAGGTCTGCCACGATCTTGTTCCTGTGAGCCTCGCCTCCCATGCAGTCAATAGCGAGGAACGTTCCCAGTCCACGGGCGTTCTCCAACTGCGTGGGATACTTCATCTGTGCACAGGATAGAAAATATTCTTTTGATGAGCTTCAAAGTATGCAAATTTTCCTCACAGATATTACATAAAAACTATGAGTTTTTTCCTTCTCTATTGAGATTACTTACTCATCCTCCTTCCTTCCTTCCTTCCTTCCTTCCTTCCTTCCTTCCTTCCTTCCTTCCTTCCTTCCTTCCTTCCTTCCTTCCTTCCTTCCTTCCTTCCTTCCTTCCTTCCTTCTCCAGATGAGCAAAATTGTACTTTCCCTTACCTCCTTCCTTCCTTCTATTCATCTTTCATGTTTTGTGACATACTTTGCAAATACAGCAGAATCTAGTGAATACAAAGACAGTTCAATCTAAACCTGAAGATTGTTGTCAGACTGTATAATATCATACATACTATGCATAAGTCACATCAAAAAGGCTGACCTGAAGGTCTTTGAGACCGTCCAATAGGACGGATCCAGCTTGTCGAACATTTTCCAGCAGGTTTTCCTCCTGAACTGTCTTCACTACTGCTTCACACATCGCCACCTTAGACGGCTCGCCCAGCCACGTGTTGAAGATCCGGTAACCCTGGCAACGTAAACATGGCAACGTAAACAAACATGGTTAACAAGCAAACAACAGATAGATGCATTTCCTCATCCATCCTCCATTGATCTCAATGTCAGGTCAGAATGCTATAAGGCGGTCAGAATTTAATAAAAACTAAGGAAAAAGATAACGGCCAACAGAACTGTTAATAGTTACACAAAACAGTACGAAAAAAAGCTATTTCAAAGTGACAAGGCTTGTTAGATTAATCCTAGAAACACTGTGTTAAGTTTGTATCATGTTATGCAAATTAATACAATGACACTTTGCCGCTTTACCCGTTAAGATAATAACTGTTTTTAAGAATTCTGAAATGTTACAAATGCTATAAGTATGACTAGCAGTTAGAGAAATTGTGTTACAAAAAATGTACACTCAGAAATCTTTTAAAAGCCAAAAAGAAAAAAAAAACTTAAAATAACATTTTCCTTACAGAATTGGCTCTGAACTCTTCTGTGTGGAAGTACCCCCCTCCCAGCATCTTCTTGGCGAAGGTCACGATGTCTGGTGGGTCGTCTAGCTGCCAGAGGTCATGTGCCCACCAGGAGCCCGTCACACCCACACCCGTCTGTACCTCGTCTACCAGAAACGCTGCTCCATACTGTAAGGGGAAAGTTATATTATCAACAAGAAATTGAGAGTCTTATGCCTCCATTGAATATTTTTCGAGCATTTCCTATTTTTTATCTATTTATTTATTTTGATTTACCACATTTTGTGGAAGGATTGACATAACAGGTGAACTATCACCTTTTCAAGATGTCATCCCAGACCGGACTGTAAGATTTGGACCATCGCACACCGGGACAAAGTCGGGGCGCAAGTTCGGACATGTCTCTGGGCACAACCCGGGATTAGATCCCGGGTCCCATTGTTTGACAGCCGCGCGCTCTACACTTGCGCCACACAACACCAGTGCTATAGCCCTAGCCTTATCATTCGCTAGTTGATGCTCAACAGGTCCCAAGCTACCAGGGTTTCCAAAATTGAGGTCATTGACCTCACTGGGCGGACTATAGCTGTCTATGGACTATACCACATTACTTTCAGGCAGGGGGTGTCGGGGTGTAATGCTGCAGGCCCAAAATTGCCATGTTTCTTCTGTTTGTAAGTACCCATTAAACATTCATTAAAAGGATCTTGGGTTATAGGTAAACCTCCCTCACGAAAGTGATTTAATACTATAAATCTTGACATGTTTGTGGTGGCTTCATCTTCCCAGTTTTCACTGTGACCTTTCCACCAGGAACTCATAACACTGTGAATACTGTAAATCACTTTAATATAACGGCAGGAAAATATAGCGGTTGGGGGAAAATGGGGTAGGTCACGGCATTTAATTCCAACGGTGAGAACAAACATTATTATCTTAAAATACCAGTGATGAAATATTTGTGATGATGAAATTTTAGCTGTTGACTAGTGACAGTTAAATCAGCTAAAATTAAGTTACAGTTAACAAATCAAGAATTACCATACATGCTTTCATTGTTTTACTACTGCGCAATGAACATTGTTTCAACCTCAAAAGGCAGTGAAAAGCTTATTTCCTCTCTACCCTGGAATTAAGTCACCTTGAGAGGAGTTCATATTAAGGCGTGAGGAAGTTAGCCGAAAAGTTACCAAAATGTTGGGAGAACATTTTTTGGGGTCAAGGTAGCTAAGAACCCAGTATGTGTCAATTAGATAGGTTTGTAAAACATTACATAAGAGCCAACAGGTCTAGACAGACAGAAAAACCTCACTAACTAATTGCCAACAAGACTATCAAGGAACAGGAAACAAGATGGTATTTTCAGCAATAATATCTGTCCTTGGTGCTGATATGTAAGTTCCCATTTGTATGGGAATATGTCATCAATTGATGTTAATCATTATATTAATACTGAATGACGAAAACAATCTGATTATGTCTATTTCGCATCTTGTCATGTTGTGAGCCATTTGAGATACATGCACTACATTACAATGTATTTTTGGTGTAAAAGTATCAAAATTGTTGAAAATAACACATGTAATTAGACTTCGAAACATTCTTTTCTTTAATTATATTTCTGCATCATATTTTCCAGTCTGCAGAGCATACTGTCACACACAAAATCCAGTAAGCATGATGTAAGGGCCCATTTACGCTTGTGCGTATATTCAATGTCCTTGGTATATTCAAGTCCGTATGAGTTGGGTTTTAAAATTTCTGTCAAATTGGTTTAAGTTAAGTTTGCAGCGGTAGCAGAAGTCATTTTTTTGTTCAATAACCAGGCTGCACAACGTTGGTCAAAGTAGAAAACAATTCCTTCCCCAAAAACTTTACCCAAAACCAAAAAATGTTAATACACAACTCGTATTGTCTTGAATATACGCAGAAGTGTGAATGAGCCCTAAACAGTGGGCAGATTAAATTTGGACTGAGCAGTTGGGTTTGGACTAGTGCTTCTAGACTATCACATTTTATACCTATGGGTCAGATATTTTGTGGAAAGGTTCTCTGTTACATGATGGATAATAATACCCCCCAGTGAGACTCTTCATGCTTCATTGAAAATATAAAAAAAAAATTTTTTATTTCGAAATTTTTTTTTAAATCTCCAAATTTTTTTTTTAAATCTCCAAATTTTTTTTTTAAAATCTTAAAATCTTTTTTTCAAAATCTCGAAATTTTCTTTAAAATCTCTAATTTTTTTGGAAAATCTCGAAATTTTTCAAAAAATCTTTTTTTTGTACATATTACAACAATGTTAGGCTAACATTATGACACAAAAACCAACCTCTCTAGTGATGGCTCTCAGTTCCCTGAAGAACTCCGGGGAAGCGTGGTTGTCCCCTCCCTCTGCCTGGATCGGCTCTACGACCACACCGCACACCGGACGGCCCGCGGAGTTGTACTCACGGAAAAGGGCATGTACCTGACCCGAAGATGTTGAAAAATTAATTCTTATAAACACTCATTACAATTTTTCCACCAGACAAATTTGATACCAGTTGGTACACAAATTAAGTAAGGGCTTAACATTAATGTTACACAACTAAAAAGTAGTGAAGCATCCAAGTGTTCTGACCCGTCTTAGCCATCAACCAAAAAAAGCAGTCCTTCATGATAATGAGCTTGTGCATGTCTCAATGGTAACGTTCTACTTACAGACAGCTTGGATTTGTACATTTCATGGCATATACCTTATCCATATAAAAAAAGTCCAGAGGCATTTCATTTTGTATTAACTACAGAACAAAACACACCCAAATTTTCTTTTGATACAAATGAACATAAAATAACGTTTACATGGCAGAGAGGTGACTGCTACATTTCTCAGGCAATAGACCGAATAGTTTGTGTCCCAAGAACATCGGGGCGCATGTCTGGGGGCAGCCCGGGATCGAACTGGGGTCCCCTTGTTTGACAGTCGGATGTTCTATCCATTACGCCACACGACGCCACATGCACTTACGCCACACGACGCCACACTCATGACGCAGAAGACACTCAGGACTTACAATAACTTTTATAAGCCAGTTCAGGTTTTATACTGCACTTGTACAGTGTGATGCATGGTGGATAATATGTCAAAGTTGAAGCCCTGAGACATAAACAAAACACATCTGGACATATACAAATGTGTTAAGCATAGTCTGGACATGAACTGTTAGGGGCCTTTACCTTTGACCTCATGAATGAGCATTTCAAACCATAAACCGGCTTATACTAGCCTCTGCCAGGCCCTGCGGATGGCTGGGAAATAGTAGAAAATGGCCAAATAGAGTAAATAGTATGCTAAGGGAGTCGGCTACGGAGAAATGGTCCAATATCCATCTAGAGGTCACTAACTGTAACTTCTATAGCGGACTAACTTCTCTGGCATGTTATCTGTCTATTTGGCCAATTTCTATGATTTTTCCAGCGACCTGTGGAGCCTGGTAGAGGCTAGGCTTATACAAACAAACAAAGTTCATACTTACATCCATTGTACAGGCAGATTCATTTAATGATAGATACCAACTTGTACTGTCTATTGTTATTTTCCTTTTATCCATTTTGTATTTATGCTTGTCATTATGTCTCTTTGTTGTATGTGTTGAGTAGAAGGCTTGAAATAAGCAATCGCTTCCTGCCTAATAATCTGTAGACATATACGAATAAAATAAATAAAATAAACAATCATGGAAAACCTTTAGACAGACCTGATCGAGGCAGCGCCTCTCCTCGGCCCTGTTCTCCGCCTCGTGTTCCTCCAGCGGGTACTTGAGCTGAGGGAAGGGTGCCATTGGCCAGTCCAGCGACGGGATGTCCACCTTGTGGATCGCCTTGGAGTGAGTGGTGGCCAGGCACCCTAGAATAAACATGGAGATCATACTTTTACGAGCCAAGATCAGGGTGTACCAATACTACCAGAGTGTAGGACTCAAGCAAATTTTTCAAGTTTTATAATTGTCCACTGCCGGTACAGTAAATTATACTACCATTCAGAACACTTTTTAGATTTTTGGATAAAGATGAGCAGTACAAAAGTTGCACTCTTTCAAACTTGGCATACTTACTTCAGATTTGGCAGTATATGGACACTACAGAAAAAATGTTCACTTCTACTTCTAGGTAAAAGACTAAATCAGCCTGTGTGTGTAAATGAGATTTGTATAAGTGAGTTAGGCCCAATTTACACTTTTTCTTTTATTTGTAGTAGTACACATCGTAGTCTATTTCTGTAGTACATTAGTAGACTACAGCTTTTTTTCTTGGTTTAAAAAGAAATAAAGCGGAGTCTACAACAGAAGTCTACCAAACCCTCCGACTTCGGCGGAGGTTCTGCGAGACTTTGAACCGGGTATAAAGCAAAACTGTAGTACACTACACTTTGAAGGCAACAGCCATTTTCATTCTGACGTAATTACAAGTCGAACCAAACGTGTGTTCCATTTTGGGTCATTTGCAGTCATTCTCTAGTTTCCACCGTAAAACCGAGCTGTCAGGCCCCTTTCCTTGGTATCTCGCATCAGATAAAGCCCCTACATTTTCACAAATAAAAACCGTGCTGAAATTTCCGCCCATGATTTTTCAAAGGTCACAATAGGTCACACTAGGTCACTACAGTTTCATGGCAATCAGGGACAGTGGGTGTCCTGTTAGGCTTTCTGCCAGTGAGTGTAAAGCGGACGTGAAGCTGTAGTGTACTACAGAAGTAGACTACAATGTGTAGTACTACAGTTTCAAAGAACAAGACTTGTGTAAATTGGGCCTTAGTGCACTTTAGTTACCTATAGTCCTGCCATGGAAGGCACCTGTGAAGGACATCAAGGTGAGGTCTGGAGCACCTGGAGACTGAGAGAAAAAAAAAAAAGAAGTTTTTTCAAGTTTCATAATTGTCCACTGCCGGTACAGTAAATTATACTACCATTCAGAACACTTTTTAGATTTTTGGATAGAGATGAGCAGTTTAAAAGTTGTGCTCTTTGAAACTTGCTTTTCAAACTTAGTTAGTGACACAATGTATAAATGAAGAATAAGAAATATCCGATGACATATACATCAATATTTTTCTTTGTATCACCCATGATAACTGTTATTCTTGTTTATGAGTTTTGTGATACTATCTTGAATATTCTCTCACACATAAAGCTGAAAACGAACAAGACATTGCCCACTTTTTTTATCAAGAAATTAAGAGTCCATACCTTATTGTACATGCAGGATTCCAACTCCTCTGGGGAGGGGGGCGCTCCTCCTCTCTGCTTCATCTAACAGAAAAACATTTCTTAAATCATATTGAAGTTGAGCTGTCAAAAATCAATATAAAACTTCAATAACGAAATCCTCTATGATCATACAAATTTGCATACTGTGGAATATTTAATAACAATTTCAACTGATGCCAGGAAATATGGTTTTGCAAAAAATCCAGTGAGTGTTAAATGTAACAAAATGACAAGAGGGTGTCCTACCATATACCACATGAAGATAGCTTTGAAGGCATTCTCATTGGAGCAGGAGCCACAGGCCATGGTCTTCACATTAGTCAGGCCTTTTGGTGCCACCTGGACATAACGCAATGTGCATTAGATTAGATTAGATGTTGTTCTAAAAAGAAATATCATTGAGCTCACATGAACATAAATTCACACAGCATATCTCACTTGTGCTACGATATTGTACTCTTCTTGTTATGTTATATAACTTTGAAGTAGAAGTTTGTCGCATTTGGTACAATATGGCAATTGCAAACATTAAAAAGGGCATAGGAACTACATAATAAGTTATAATCAGCTGTCTATGGACTATACTGCACTACTTTCAGGCAGGGTTTGTTGGGCTTTCATGATGCAGTCCCAAAATTGGCATGTTTCTTTTGGATCTCAATAAGTATATATATATATATATACAGCCACACATTTGTACCAAAATTCATACAAATCCATCTAAAGGATCTTGAGTTATACAATGCAGGTGAACCTCCTTCCCAGGTTTTGTGAAACAACAAAACTTCACGTACATGAAAAATTTCTAACAAAACTGTCAAACAACAGAAAACAAGATGGCCTTTTCCTTTTCCGAAACAATCTCTGTCCTTGGTGCTGAAATGAAAGTTCGCATTCATATGGGGAAATGTTTAACTCTCTTTTGTGCTACAATATTGTACTCCTCTTGTTATGTTATGGACTCTCATTCAATAAACTTTAAATCTTAAGTAGAAGTTTGTTGCATGCGGTACAATACGGCAAACTGCCAAACACTAAAAAGGGATTGGAACTTCATAATAAGTTATGATTATCAGACTGCACTGGGGATATTGTGTACATTACAATTTTGTGAAAAAAAGACTATAGTTCCAAATTGGCCAAAACTGTCACAGTTGACCCAAATTCTCTATTTTTTCACCCTCCTCAGCAAGCCCCATGGTCAGTACGTTACATCCCGCATTAGCCCTGCTAATAATAAATTATTCTAAGCGCTCATTCTGGCAACGTCACCACCAAAACAGCTTTCAACCAATTAGAAGATTGTCACAACCTTGTCTTGTGGAAATCTGCAACGGTTGCTGGGAAGCTATCAGCCAAAAGATCAGGCTACATATTACATTGCTACTTTGGGTTTAGAACAAAATAACGGCTGTTTGTGCCAAATAAGGCCAAGGCATTAATCATTATGAACAACTGTCAGTAATGTCGCCAGGAGCCAGAACGAATGCTTAGAACAGCAGGGCCGATGCGGGAGGTAACGTACCAAGCGAGTTGGGCCTGCTGTAGGAGGGTGTATTTTTTATGCTACACATCTAATTATAACTAGACATATAATATTGAACTTACAGCCATAAGAGAGTTCTGTACTCTCTGTGGGAAGTCAGCTGGAGGAAGGTTCCCCAGGGCTGGCCGGTTAACAAGGGTACTCTGGAAAAAACACAATTGCTTTCAAAATGTGTCCAAAATTATGCCACCCAATGGCCAATACAGTGTGTCGAAGCTCAATGAATACTTTGAGATTCAGAATTCAAGTTATGACAACTTTAAGTCAACTAAAAGTGAGCTCTAGTAACTCGAGTAACTCTCGTAAGCTCTAGTAAGTTTAAAGGATCATGTCAATAAAAATACTGTGTCAGTGTATGTACAACTGTATTCTCTCAGACTTGTTTCATGTTTCTGTTTTGTATCTTTTGTTTATCTGAATAAAATTTGTTTAAAAAATAATAAAAAAATACTGTCTGGAATTTCCTACGCAGACATTATAATGCTGGTCGTGAATAAGACTTCATTATCATATAATTCCAATGGACTACTAGTACATGACATTCCACTCTGGAAATGTATCCACAAGATGAAAGACAGTTGTAGGGTTTTGCAAAACTTCTCTTACCATGTTTGCAGGATCGTTTAGCATCTTCAACAAGGCAGGATGGTTATATCCTGGAAATGAAAACAATTGTGTCTATTAGAACATGTAATCAATGCAGCACATATCAGTATTGGTGATCACAAGAAAACTAGAATGATGTAATGTCACGCACTGATCATGAGCCCCACCTAGTGGCAAGGATGAGATCTGCATGTAGATGTCGAGGAAGATGTTGCCGTCCACATCCACCAGGTAGTTGCCCTTACTCTCCTCATAGTTACAGAAGAATTGCACCTCGTGTGTTGCAGACAATGCATTGAGTTCCCTTAGCAGTTCCTGTAATTGAAGTAAAGTGAATATGAACAATACAGTGGTTTGAAACCATTTCAGAATCTATAGATCTGTAGGACTTGGTGTAAAGCATGGTGTGTGGGGGATTTGTACATATTGTTCATTGAATTAAATATACTCTGGAAGGATGCCTGGGAAATTATCCCATCAAGTTGTTTTCTTTTTTATATGAGTAACTTGGCGTAATTGATAACCATTTTAGATTATTATCAAATTATTACCAAAAAAACAAAGAGTAGGCTGTTTCTTCAGATTTGGAGTGACATTAAGTTTATCTTCAACCATCTTCACTTACCTTAGACTTGGGTCCAGGGATGTCTGTCTTGATACAAGGTCCGTCAAACTCATCAAGTGACAACTTCTTAGGGGCTGCCAAGACATGGCGTACTGGTGGAAAATAGATAAGGAAGACAGTTGTTTAACATTTATACAATAATGAAATGTAGTTTCTTCACTGATTAGCCTTCATTACCCTGGGAACCTGTTTATTGGAAATTTTAGCCGGTTCCTCCTAGCCGGTTCCTCCTAGCTGGTTCCTTCTAGCCAGTTCCTTTTAGCCGGTTCCTTCAGCAGCCCAGAGCTCCAAACCCGCTGATCATGATATAAATTAGCGCACCGTGGAGTGGAGTTCTACAGCCGGAGAGTTGACCGGCCCTTACCCAAGGGGCACAGTCCACTCCCCGGGTTACAACTCCCAGGTGCATTAATTTAGAAGGGGCGGGCTGGCCTGGGCTCCCAGGGTAAGTCTACATAATGAATATGTAAGTGTAACAAATTGAATGTGAATCAAAGTTCTGCAGTCACCAATGATGTTATTGTTTGTTTTCTTATTTTCTGTTTATGATAATCTTCATGAAAATCATCACAAAACATCTAATATCTCTGCCCCTCCCCCAATGATACAACTATTCAGTACCTTTCTGTTTAATACCTTATCCTGTTTCGGTGCATTGACCTCTGATTCTGCAATGTCAGCATGACATTTCAATGAATGGTAGATTTGTTCCACTTCAGAAATTTCTTGTCTCAGTGAATTGACCTCGACCTTATTTTGGGTACAATGACATTTTAGTGTGAGCCACTAGATTAGTGCCTCTCCAGAGACTCAAGAGGTTATCAACCAGATCAAGTATGCCTTGAACAAAAACTTGAAAAAGAGGCACACCAGAAAAAAACTTGGTAATTTGGACTTGAAATACATTTTATAAACTTAAAATTAGACAAAATGTGAATGACATTGTACATTAAGAAGAATATTCATTTCTTTACTTAAAGGTGAAAAACTTTATGCTGTTCATTTTACCTTAGTTAGCAACATATTTACAAATGTATCATGATCATATAGGGGTAGGACAAATATTAATATATGAGTCTCCTTTATTAACTCCTACAGCTGTACTCTGGTATAACTTATGACAATGAGCATTAAAGCATTTTAAAACTCCTTGCTTTTAAGGGTTGCTATTCCTATGATGATGATTTTTATGACAACTAGTTCCAGCTAAATTCTTTTATTTTTCTCCATTTACTAGACAAGTTTCCTCTCCTAACTCAAAAAGAAAAAGAAAAAAAGTCATGTGATATGCAATAATCAATTTCATGGTGTTCAGTGACTGTTAATCAAGATTATTGCTTGGCGAATAAATCAATAAAACAAAAGTTATCATGAGACTTGGGGAGCGTTCTAATCCCTTTTACAATACCCCAAATCCCTGGAGCCAATATCTCGACTTCTGCTTGGAAAAAACGCAATAAATCAATGTCACTTACGCGTATATAGGATCATCAAAGATCTAGGAATAGAACGCTGACACTGTTGAGTTAAAAGGACCGACTTTCTTATTTTCCAGTCCGGTGCCATTTGCAATGGAAAGTAAAGTGGAAATACCACCAAACACCTGGGACCTGGGCTCTTATAAGCCGTGGAATGGCATCAAGTCATCAGGGGCTAGCTGACATTCTCCCGTGTCGATAGATAATTGCCTTCACATTAAATCAAGGAAAGCCACTGTAAAACCCTCCCAATATCGTACAAAGTGCATTTGTGTCAAGGGTATGTGCAAATCCATGGTTAGATCGAACCCAATGACAACTGAAGGGCTGTGCTATCATGCAGTGATTTGAAAACAGTACAGATATCAATTTTAATTAATGTGTTCTCATTACTCCAATTATGCTTAAAATTAAGTCTCCTTAACTTCGAATTCATCGCAACATTTTTTTTTCATCTAACCTGTTCTTTCACTGATTAAATAGAATTATGATAATCATTTTAGAGGACAGCAAAAAGTCATACATACATGCTTCTTTGGAAATACTCAGTAAAACATTCTGTAACTGTATTGATTTTGCTGCAAAAGTGCACCCCAGTTTTCCTAAACCACACTGATAGTTGATACTACGGCAATAATGGTCGAAGGATTTCCCGTCTTTCCCATCCCATCACCTTCTCCTCCGATATGACGGTAATCCGTCAACGAGAGACAGCTATAAAACTGTAATAAGGCTTGTGGATGATAACTGTGCTGTCAAAATGTATCGCGCAAGTGATCCGTTATCACAGCGGCACTGGGAATCGGAGTTTTGGTTGTACCCAGGTGGTAAATGGCTGTACCCTGAGCTAGTACTTTGTTCAGTCTGAGTGTGCAATATTCTTGTGAGTAGCTTGGAATAGAGACTGCTGATGTTTTGCATTTGGGTCAGGTTGTGGTTTCAAAAACCAGACAACTAATGAGGTAGTATAGTATACAAAAGACTTTAGAAACTGTTCTAGGGTTCACTGTGTACCTACATTGTAATAGCTAATAACATCTGGTGTACCTGTAGATGTACCTATCAAATAAATTAATTTTTAAGTAGACATTCACCTTTTTTTCTTTACTGAAGATTATCTTAAGGCAAACCCCATGTTAAAGATTAATCTTCCTAGGTTGTTGGAAAAATAGTAGGAACAGACTGAATAATACGCTAGAGGAGTTAGGTGGCCATTATTATATGAGGAGTACAATTTCAGAATTTTTTTTTTTCATAGTTTTTACTGTAAGCTTCCCGACATATTTTCTGTCAATAATACACTCAATAGACAAGTGTTTCCGCCCATAGCTACAGCAAGTGCGATGATACTGTTTGCTGTACTGGTAGTAGACTGAACGTTACTAGTAATGCATTCCTAGCTATTTTCCAAATTGCAGCTTTTACTTAATGTCTCCCGGTAGTTTCAGATCACCAAATTACCCTGTACATCAGCTAAGGTCTGGGTTGAGCCACATAAGCTGCTGTAATTACGTACCTTTAGGCTGGGTAATTGCTCTCTAACCACCCTGTAAACTGTGATGGATACATGCATGTGATGTATGCTACGACTGGGAATTGACAGGGAAGATATTAAAGGCCACTTCAACATGAACACATGGTTGATGCCCTCTGTGTTTTTGAATGTGTTCTAGAACTTAAGAAGTTTCCTCATGTTCAGTTTTTGTCATTCCTTCATTCCTTCATTTACTCATTTTTCAGTCAATCATACATTCATTCTTTTTCTTTCGGTCATTCATTTCTTACTTCCTATATTCATTTATACTACTGCAGTATCAGTAATCTCCAAGGTACGCACACTTAAGATGTTCAAGACATTCTTGAGAAGGCCTCTGGAATTATATATGACAGTTAAATGCTTGGAATTTCTAATGAGCTTTTCAATTAAAACATATATAAAATATCAAATGCAAGAAACAATAAGAAGCAACAATTGAAATTGCATGAAATTTAAAAAACCTCCGATAAAATTTGATATAATCTTATTATGCAAAACATCTAGGGATACTGTGGTACACACAATTAAGCAAAGTCTTGTTTAATATGCCTCATGCCATTGACTTCTACTTGTTTCCTATTTTGTATTCAAGTCACCACCCAAGCATGTTAAAGCACTAGATGCAGGGTGTCCCCATAGGCCACCTTACATAATTGGATTCTTACAACATAATTTGTTGCTGTATCCCCCAAACACTGCTTCTGTCAGGGCCCATTTATCATTGTGAAGTTTGTGGGGAACCTGAAGGAGCAAGAAATTAAACTTTCATTTTTCAGAAAATAATAACCCTACCATAAAGCTTGAGTATACTGATTATTATTGTTTCATCAATTTGAAAGGAGAATATCATGTCAGGACCTAATTTAATGTCAACTCTTATTATCCCGCCAGGTACCCTAAAATAATCTTAAGATATCTACAGTACTAATGCAGCATAAGTACTAGTACCCCAAGGCATCATACTGTGCCCTTCAGATATCCAAGTGTCTACAACATTCTTGAAAAGATCTTAATGACACTGTTTTTGTGATGATTTGATGATCCAATTTGATATGAATCTACTTTTTGTAATACAATATTAGGATCAAACTAAATGTAATATCGTTTTATAAGGACAAAATACTTAGAAATTAATATCTAGAATCCAATCTGACTTTAAAATTCCTTTGGCAATGGGCAAGACAAAAGGGGTTTTCGTTTCATGTATGTAAAGCCGCATGGATAAAATTACATCTCAATGTATGATCCTGAAAAATGGTTTCAAACTTTTCCAGGCACAAGGCCATGAAATTCCCCGAGGCATCTGATCCTTATTTCCATGGAGATGGCTTCTGGGAATTGGGCTACCCAGAGGTACATGTATCACATTCCATCACCCCTCATGTAAATTCCACTCAGGTGCTACAGGTGGGCACCTGGGGCCTCAGGTGTCCTTTGGGTACCATATATAGGATGTCATGAGTAATTGGATCTTAAGGCCACACCAATTTTAGTAGGGCTTTTGTAGAAAAATAATGGCAAGATAGAAGAGAGAAAAAAAACAGGCCTCCAGTGAAAGACCCAAATGCTAATCTCCAAGCAGATGTATGTAGGAAGGCAATATTGTTACATTTCTGAAGCTCCTGGTTCCCAAAGCACTGGATTATGCTCATGGATATTGTCTTCGCCAACATAACGATTTTGCCACTGGAAGATCTGCTTGGAGAAAACCAAGTGCTACCACACAAAGTCACCCTTGAAACAAGAAATGATTTTAAACATTGATTTTCAAGTTTTATGCACTGATAAGCGGGAAACTGTATTATAACAACTACTAGTAGGGAGACAATGGCATCTGTTGCTGCCAAAATATTAGAGTTTTGGAGGTTGATTTGTATCTAATAAAAGGCCATTAAATTTCATTTTTTCAAATCAGAAACAATTTCAAGATTTTGGTGTGGGTTATGGTTGTAGGCCTAACAATGCTGGGAAAATTAAATAGGTCGGGCCTAAGGCTCAGAGGCTTAAAGAAAAACTGGTTGAGCAGCATACTTTTTGTATTCTTTGGGCACTTGCTATTCATCTAACTCAAGCCTATTATGAGATAATTATAGGTTTGAAAGGAGAAAATGCTAGACATAACATTATGATAATACATAACCTACATTTCATGAACAGATGTTCTTTATGCTTGATATTATTCAGTAACAATATCATCTATCATGAGTTTTCATTCTGATTCATAATCATAATCAGGGAAATAGTCTGCAGAGAACTTGCTGAAGTAAGGGCAAATTATTGACAAATCATACTCTTGCAAATCTAATAGAACAAAACAGATTGAAGTAATTTTCTTCATGACGAAGTTCTGAAGTTGTCAGTTTTCACTTTGGTGGTTGAAAAGATGGCAGAAATTGGCCTCAAATATTCAATCGATAATCATAACTTGCCAGAGGATCTAAGTGATTTCAAGGAGATTTAAAAAGGAACCTCCTTGGTCATTCAGAGAACATTTTCTGTTCAAGTTTAATAGCCAACTTCTCTTTTCAGTCCTGATCAAAGCAGTTGCATGATATTTCAATATAACGTTATGATAAACTTGCAAGCTATGTACATATTGCACATACATATTTGGCCAAGGGTATGTTTAGTAATACCTCCACACCTAAACAATTACTCACAGATTTAATAAGAGTGATTTAAGTCCTGGTTCAATCCATCTTAGATGAGAGTTATTTCTTCAACCATGAAAAGTATAAATCAATCTTTAATTTCTCACAAAAATGCCTGGGTCTTTGATTTGATAATCACATGATAGAACGTTTAATGAGGACATTATATAAACTAAGGAATTGTCCTTGATAAAATTTAGTCCATTCTGTCATTCTCAATCTCATGGTGATATATTTTTGAAATTTCAACCCCTACTTAATGCCAATTCCTCTTAATATATCCGATCACATTTTGTATTGACTTACTGTTAGCACTTTCTTCTGCTTTTGTAACAAAAACCACCATACATATACAAACAGCCAGGATTAGCAAATAGACAGACAACTTTTTAGTTAGATATGATTAGTTCTTAAACAAAAAAAACGCACTTTGAGCGACTTACCTTGCTTCAGAGAAGACAGCGAAGACTGCAGAGTTTTCCTTAGAAGAGACATGGTACCTCAGCGACCACCGAAGGACAACCAACAACGACACACAGCTCCGTCGATCACCCGCTGTGGCTTTCACAAGACTGCTCCGTTCCTTTCTCAGTAACGACACCGAGCTGTCTCACGGTTATCACCTGACTGGAATAACGATGATCGATAATTTTCATAATCAGGTCCCTAGATCTAGATGGTAGACATGTAATCTCTTGATCGTGATTGGTCACGGTGGTGTAGCCTGGAATCCAAACCGATAATTTTCATAATCAGGTCCCTAGATCTAGATGACAGACATGTAATCTCTTGATGGTGATTGGTCACGGTGGTGTAGCCTGGAATCCAAACCTATAATTATAGCTCCCCAGGCTCCTTTCCGCTATTTGCTGCGGGTGTAGCCTGAATTCAATCAAGCCTCTTGTGACCGCTCGCAGCCCTGTAACCACCTCGCAACTCCGCGGGGAGGGGAGAGAAACCCCCGGACAGCTGGAGTTTGCGTTATACAGACTACTGCGGGTGTTGTACATCAGGTTCTGAAGTCTGGTAACCAATGGTTACCATTTTCTATAGGCTGGTAACCTGAACATACCTGGGCTTTTTCTGACAGCTTAATTATGTTTCCAGCCGGCCTTTGTGATTGGATGAGCAAACTATAATTCAAACCAACAGCATAACAATTCCCTGGTGTTCATGCGCTCAACCTGGGCATGCTGGCATGCACACCCTGGCACTGTCAGAGGTACCAGAGCTGCTAGCCTGTATTTACACAAGCTCTCGGCCAGAGGTTACTGACCCCCAGCCCAATGGGGGATGGCGGTTACAGGACCGGCTGGCCACTAGGAGCGCGATTCGTCAGGCTACCAGAGCTGCTGGTTACCACGCTACAGATCCCACTGCTCTTGGAACAACTTTGGATGGAGGGAAGGGTGCTCTGACATATAGGGGTGATCCATTTAATATCACCTGATGGATGAGGGGATCATTCTTTGTTGCTATGGGGTGGGTATACAACAGCTGTCACTCAATCCCAAAATCTTAGTCCCCCTGCTTACATATTATCTCCTGCCAATCTGACCTACATCTTTGCCTTCAAAATCTCTCAAGCATGTGAAGCCCTTTGAGTCCTTACTGTTGATAGTAAAAACTAATAGGTTTGATACATATACATGTAGCTTGGAATGAACCAAAGAAAATTAAAATTGCTCAACAACCAAACCTACATTACGTCTTAAAATGTCAACCTTAGAAATACAAAAAGGACCGTTTGCTCGATCTCATGTTACGCCATCAGTAAAATATGTAAGATCGTCCTTGCCCCAGATGTGTCAGTGACCTGGCTTAACCTCGCCAAACTGGCTTCAACTAGATCTGACAAAGCCGCACAAAAGAAGGAGTCAGCTCTTTTTTGGTCCTCTTTTTACACCAATTTGCCCCGGGTCTTATGAGTCCTACGTAAAACTACAGATAGTAACGTTACAAAAACAGGTTAGCTAGTTAGCTACAAATGTAGTACCGTTACATCAGATATCGTATATGCTTATGCAGCCTATTGTAATATCAAAACAACTTGACAGGCAGGACGATAAATGTACCAGGACACCAAAACATACTTACCCTGTAACGATACCGTCCTCTCCTTTAGTGTAGTAATAATGCACCAGGAAAATTGTCAAGTTCTGAGCGACAAATGTTGTGCAGCATTGGTCTGTTTAACATAGGAATGCTATTGACAGACCGGGGGTCCCCCAACCGCCCTTCAAGCTCTCAGCTTCAGCTTCTGCATGGTCGCTTACCAAGGCCTGTTTGTTTATCAGCCACATGTGACCTTTGACCAATTGGGCCTGATCAAAACAATACTTTGCAGCAAGTTTCCAAGCATATGTTGGGAGGGACGATCGTAACAGTGTCTTTCTATTTTGATACTTCAATTGGCGTGTTACTTCGGTCAGTCGGTGTGTTACGCCGAAGGGCGGTTATAAGTTATAACGTCGCCAAATAGAAAACGGAAAAGCAAAGAATGTTGTAATTTCTTTTTCTGAACATCCTTGATTATTTTCACGACGAACTCTTATAAATAAATTATGAAATGATATCCCATTGTCCTATAAATTTGCAGGTCATCGACCTTAAGTCCAGCTATGTAGAAAAGCCGACGCTAGGTGTGTCATCTGGTTATCTACTGTACGACTGTACGTGACAACTTAACAAGGTGGCCTAGCCTGGGTGCCAGACCACCGCGCTCCTGGCGCTAATCCTTCGGCCGGGGAAGCAACTTGCTCCGCCGCCACAGATAGCACACGGCCCCCCGGATTCCCTTTCGCGCGATAGAAATTGAGTTCGTCGGCTGCCGAGAGCGCCCGGGTGCCAACTTTATCTATGCCTACAAGTACTAGGCCTTCCCGCCCAAAAGGGGTTATCGCATGCGCGCATGTTCATACAATAGGTCCCTGATAAGTAGACCACGCCACAAGAGCCCATTCAATAGACCCCTTTCCAAATACCGCGGCCATTTTGAATCTAGCGCGAGCGCGCATAATTCGAGCGCGGGAAAAGTAAACAAACGGTAAGCGGTAAGGCGTCCCCAATAGAAACCAGCGTTGGGTCATCTTCTGCGGCGAGATGTTCTCCTCCTCGGTGAAATCTATCGATATATTTGCATGTCACAAGTAGATGATATTGTTGTGGACACTTGGACTCGATATCGGCTAGTAAAATTGTGAATTTCGGCTACTTTTCCACAGTTCCTGCCGGGCTGTTGAGCGCGCGCTACAGTGAAAAAACTCTAATATGTTTACACCGCGTGCTTGTGGTTTCCCTGATAATGTTAGCTAAAGTCGAGAAAAAATCCCACAACACACACACTTTTCGGACTGGGATCCTTGTAGCTACGTAGATAGAAATATACAGAATTTTACCAGTTGTGACCGTAATTTAGACGATGACAACTTTGCCTGGGAAAACTACGCGCGTTGGGCGCTCGAGAAGGTCGTGTGTTCTGTCAAACCTTTCTTAACATAGCTTCGTCCGCAGATATTTTATACTTCGACTGGATAAAATCCCACAAAAACGTAAAAATGTAGGCTTGAGCTCAAGGTCCTTTTGGTTAGGAATTTAGCAGAGTTTTGGCGGCTTCTTTTGACGCGTTTTCTGAAATATCGAAACCTAAAGTACGTGAGTAAAAATGGAGTGTTTTCACTATGCGCCGTAATATCTTAAAATTTCCGTCGGATGATATTTCAGAAACGTGAAGATATAGGCTTGAGGGCTCTGCGAGTAGAAATTTGACGGAACTTCGGTGGCTCCTTTGACTTTGACCAAGGAGGTTTTGCTTTGACGATATTTTAGTGCCAAGATTAGCGTGAGGAAGTTCGTTAGTGAAGCAGGGGGCGTTTTTTCTTTGTAGCGTTTCATTACATCACTTTTCGCTGAAATATCTTAGACCTCCGCAGGATGAAACCCCACAAAATAGGAAAATATCGGTCTGAGGTCCTTCAGTCCTCAAGCCAATATTATCTAACTTATTTTTCGGTTCCATCCGGCCAACAGATATCTTGAATATTGCCGCGCAAAATGATTTAAAGAAACGCCACATACAGTGGAAAACACACCTTCACTCACATACTTAGAGTCCTCAAGACTAAATTCTTGGCATCCGAAAAGATCGTCAAAAAAGCCGCCGGAATTCTGCCAAATTTGAGGACATTGAGCTCAAGCCTATATTTTCACGTTTTTGTAGGATTTCATTTGGCGGAAATATAGAATATTGCTGAGCGAAGTCGATGTAGCGCTGCACAGAAAACACGACCCTCCCCCAAACTCACTTAATTTCAAGATGATGTTGTCATTGTCACGACAGCCAGGCTCAACAGTTAAATATATACCTCAACGTAGCTACAAGGGTCACCGCCCGAAGAGTATATGTTTTGTGGGATTTTTTCTCGACTCTAGCTAGCATTATTAGGGAAACTACAAGCACGCGGTGTAGACATATTAGCATTCTATCACTGTAGCGCGCGCTCAACAGCCCGGCAGGAACTGTAGAAAAGTAGCCGAAATTCACAATTTTACTAGCCGATATCGAGTCAAAGTGTCCACAACAATATTATCTACTTGTGCCATGCAAATATATCGATGGATTTCACCGAAGAGGAGAACATCTCGCCGCAGAAGATGACTCAACACTGCTTTAAATTGGGGACGCCATTGCAAAGCTTTACCGCTTACCGTTTGTTTACTTTTCCCGCGCTCGAATTATGCGCGCTCGCGCTAGATTCAAAATGGCCGCGGTATTTGGAAAGGGGTCTATTCAAACTGGACTTTCTTCATATACCAAGTCACTTGTAAATAAAACCAGAGGTCAATCCGAGGACGCTCGGGATCTGCTGGGGCGTTAAAAGTAAAGAGTTACCCAATGGGCGTCTTGGGATCTCTTTGGTCCAATCCAAGGTACGCAGATAGAGAACCGGGTACAAACCAATGAATGAATAACTAAAAACCGGGTACATTATTCAGAACTGATGTAAAAGAGCCTGCTAAAGGAGGCTACTAAGAAGTATATCTAATATAACTTTATATATTCATGTATTACAATGTAGTAATGTTGCAGGTTTCCCTGAAAAAAGGGTCCTCAGGTAAACTAAAAAAGACGAAAATATCGTCTTTTTTAGTTAACAAGTCCCTTTTTTCAGGGAAACCTGCAACATTACTAGTGCATGTTGTATATATACTCTATCGATCGGAAGGTTTATAGATTTTTTGAACCCGTTAATACTACAACCAAGGACACCTCCTTGCTATACAAATTTAGCGATCGTTTTACAAAAACAACGGAGACGCATACCTCAGACGGTGTCGTATCCTTGGTGGTGTTCCCGGGGCCAGTGTTTTGCGTACACAACACGACACGAACGTAAATGTCGAGCCGGGAAACTCCCAGTTGAAGTCCAGAGTCCTATTAAATGTGTCAATTAATGTCAGTCAGTCAGTCAGGGATTGTTTCGCCAGTCGAAACTTGCTCAAGAGAGATTAAGGACGGCAAAGGCCCGCGCACTGAGTTTTGTAAAGTCGCTTGGTCAGCACAAGTACCGTCTCGTTACTGACTGCGGCCGCGGAGACTTGGGGCCCCTGTTGACCGGGTCAGCTGGTAGATTCACGTTACGCAATCAAGTCGGGCTACCAAAGGAGCTTGAGCAGGCCTAGACCGCCCGATCGGAACTATTCCCAACGACGAGTTCGATAGAACAGCGCAGGTTTCGGCGTCCTTCTATGGCTGAGTCTGAGCTAGTTGACAACAGCTCTTTCAAGCAGTCCGAGTTATTATTCCAGTCACTAACTGATCATGAAGGCTTTTGGCAAACAACAAGCGACACCGGCTAGAACTGGTTTTCCAATGGACTTTCACACCACGTGTTTTGTCGGTCAGCGCACGACACGTCCTCAGTTGACACTGGCTAAGCGCCAAGCGGTGTATGTTACTGGGCTTATGAGGTCATGCCGTGTTTTGGTTATTGTGGTTCTAAACTACAATTTTCCACACATAATTGCTTAACAATGCTGGATATTATTTCGTATACGTAGTGGAAAATGTTTCCTACACTCAAATTAAACGTATTCTTAACGTATTTTAACAAACAAAACAGGTAGGAAAGCTGAGTAGTGTTTTTTTTTTGGCTCGTACGTGCTTTTGTTATGGTGACTCATGCATGTGGCAATGACAAAGGAGGCGTGTCGTGGGCGTGTCTCTAATGCGGATTGTTGATTGGCTGCGAGTCTCGCCTGGTTCTATCGCAACGATTTTGCGTTTACGTGTGTTTGGTGGAAAGTTAGAATGACAAATACAACATTTGATATAACGCAAGGTTTAGCTAACGTAGTAATGTGAAATTATTATACCAAACATTTTTTTAGAATAGTTCCTACCATACACTTACAGAAACGTCAATATTATCTTCAACTTTTTATTTCAGAATATCTTAAGCTGGTGCTCGGTGAACTTCCAATCACTCAAATAATGTGTTTGCCAAAAATATACACTCAATTCAAACAGACTAGCATTAGACATTGCAATCTTTTGTAGATTTGTTACTCAAAGACAATTTCTCCCCTACTCTTTAATAATATCAATAATCAATTGATAATATGTACCTACAGACCTCATTTTTCAGAAAGCCATTATATACAATATCATTCATAATTCATCAAACATCTCTTTCTGAGTTTTCATTATATTGTCATAAACATAACTACCATTTACAAGACTTACTTGGAAATACGATATTGGTGGGCACAAGTAAAGATATAAACTCATACTATTTTTTAGCAACTATGTTGTGCAAAACCCAATATGTACATGTTTTACATAGTTATGTACATTTTTTTCTAATTTGCTTTTCTTGTCAGCGTTGATTATCTTTGGAGAAGTACACTTGTGATGATTACTGTTTACCATGGAAAGTTTCTTTTGCCAAAAAAAACATGTAAAACAATTATATTTTAGCACTTTTTTTGGTGACACCTCTGGGGCGGAGGCACTTTTGTACCTACTTTACCTACCAATATTTCTATGGGTGGAGGGATGGTATATCAAACATTTTGAAAGCAAACCTAGATTGCTATTTTTGCTTTTGTCCTTCTTTAAAGTTTACTTGACATATGGTAAAAAAAAAATTCTCAAAAGACTGTGGACTTTACATCACCATCAACACAAGTACATTTTTTGTTACCCTGGTATCCAGAGCAATTATACCGAGCGTGGACCTACACCGGCCCGTGCCCAGAGCTTCCTCGCGACCTACCCTCCCGCTGGCCCGACAACGTACCCCGCCCCACTTCCCGCTAGCCAAACAAGATCCGCTCTCGTCTTTGTTCCGGCTGTGGAGTTTGGGTGGCTAGCGGATAGTGGGGCGGGGTAGATCTTCGGGGGGAGCGGAAGGGTAGGCCCGGGTAAATCGGAGCGCGGGCCGGTACATATGCTCTGGATCCCAGGGTAATTTTTTGTATACCAAAGAAAAAAATCAGAATTTTAAAAATCTTGCCAATATTTTGCATTCTTTGCTAACCTCCACACTGCTGCCTAACGCTGTAACCAACAGATATTTGAGGCAAAAAAGCACCTATAGCAGGGAAAAGGTTAAAACATTATAAAGTGAAGAACTAGTTAGACTTGGTCGTCATAGTCCTCTGCCACATCCTCCTCTACCTCTTCCCCTTCGTCCTCGAGCTCATCTTCCATACTTTCTGCCCGCATGTTTTTCTCAGCGCCCATCCCGCGGCCCAGTGGGATGTCCAAGGCACGATGGACGGCTTCGATCGTACGCATGTTCACGTAGTACGCCATGTTGACGGTCGGGATGCGTTGTCTCATCTCTTCCATGAGCTGGTAAGCCTACAAGGAATTATACATCACTTAATTGAATCAATTGTATCTGTATTTTCATTGGTCAACCACTATACCCCTATTTAGCATAAGCCTGTTGTAAGACTTGATTGGTAGGCACAAAGCAGTGGTAGCTGGCGACATTACTCTGAACAAATTTTCAATTTCAACCTTTAATTTTCGATGTCAAGTGTTGTTCAAAACTATCCAATGACGATGCCCCCACTATATATATGCTTGAAGATCCACTCTACAAAATCAATAGTTGTATTTTTGTATATCTACAACCTTTCTATGGTTGCCTTCTGTTTTTTTTTATAAAAGCAGATCTACATTGTTATGTGATCGTACCCTGGGGTAGTTTTCCAGCCGTGCGTAGTGCTCGATCATGAGTCCGTACACGTCACCGATTCTCACGGCCGAGTCCAAGTCTGACTCCTCCAGTAGTACCTGGCACTGCTTCATGGTTTCTTCTGGGTCATCTTCATACACCCTGGAAAGACACACAGCAATTAAAGCTAACTTCCTACATGAAAAAGCACAACCTGTTCACTTTTGCTGTTTGCCACTGAATGTTGTTGCTGCTCCACCTAGTAGATTATAATCAAACTGCAGTTAATTTCTTATGACACATTGAAATCACTTGTGGCACAAACTTTTAACATCTACACAAGCAAAGCCTCACTCAATGGTTTTATTCATCTGTGTCTACACATGGTTTATTAATTAATTTTGTCCTGAAACATTAAATTACTGCAAATACTTGGTCAGTACCCTATTATAAGAAAATCTAGTACAAATTTTGCCTGATGTAAATTTTTGAAACCAAAGAAAATAATCAATTTGTCCTTCTTTGCCACAAAGTGTCTAGTCAAAAAAAACAAAAAACAACAAAATCAAACTGAAAACTTTTCACAAGTTTCCCACTCACTTCCTGGCTTGCAGGAATTTCTTGATGAGTGCCACTCTGTGCTTGATGTTGGCCACCTTCTCCTCCTGTTCCGAGGCGTTCTTCATCCTCGCTTTCGTCATGCACTTGTACGCCTCGCTCAGGGCGCCCAGCGCCTTCTCGTAGTTCTGGTACTCGTCTATTTCAACCTGTAAACATGTGTATGACACACGGTTATGCGAATTGCTGTTTGTTCACACTCCTTTCTACTTGGGCGGAAAACTCGCTGCAACCATGCTGCAACCTTGAATTTGACAGAACGCTCAACGAATTAATACTATATTAGATAGATAATAAATATTTTTATGTGAAGGTAAATACGCTTTGTGCGTTATTTTGCTAATTCTGTCATACTTTCAAATTTTGCAGGATATTCGTTTTGTGCAAATACGCTTTGTGCGTTATTTTGCTAATTCTGTCATACTTTCAAATTTTGCAGGATATTCGTTTTGTGCAAATACGCTTTGTGCGCTATTTTGTCTTTTCTGTCATACTTTCAAATTTTGAAGGATATTCGTTTTGTGCAAATACGCTTTGTGCGTTATTTTGCTAATTCTGTCATACTTTCAAATTTTGCAGGATATTCGTTTTGTGCAAATACGCTTTGTGCGCTATTTTGTCTTTTCTGTCATACTTTCAAATTTTGAAGGATATTCGAATTATGAAGTCAAGAAAGACACAAATTCAATTCAAGTCACAGCGAGATTGCAGTGCAATGCTGTAACATGTCTTGTGGAATGGAGGCCAAAATGATTTACAAAAACCTACTTGTTACTGCATAAAAATATTAACTAAATCAAATCAATGTTCAATGTGTCTATGAGGTTAAAAGCTGCAGTAACAGTCATACATCATGATCTCCCACCACAGTTCTTCTGCAAAGCTCTACCCTTGTGGAACAACAGTGTGAGACCACTTACCTGGGCACATGCATCGTAGAACCCTGCCAGTGAGTCCAGCGCCCTGCCCTTGGTGTAGAATCCGATGATGCTCTTCATGATTTCCGGGTCTTTCCGCCAGTCCAGCGACTGGAGGTAGTTAGCGGCCATGACGTAGATTTCCTTCTGTCTGGACACACCCGCAAAGAATATGATCTTCTCGGTGTCGCCTGACTTTAAGAGAGCCCGCATAGCCTGAAATAAAAGAAAATAGTTAGGTTTGGCGAGATGGTTCAGAAAACCTATGACATTGCATAGATACACAGAAACAGACACACATACATTAGCACATATATGCAGACCCCACACTTACACATACATGGCACAGACACAACATACACACACATGTCCAGACACAACAAGATCTACACACACACATGCACATACACAACATACATACACACTCTTGCAGACACAACACATACACACACATGCATGCACTCACACACAGACAGAATACATGCACAGACACAACAAGATCTACGCACACACATGAATATGCACAGACCAAGGAGGTATAATAGACCTCCTTGCATAGACAAAACAAATACAAATGTGCACACACACACATGCAGACACAATATACACACACACTCACGCGCAGACATAACACACAGACACAAAAATGAACAAACCTAAAAAGACTCAGCTGCCATGTAACCAAACAAAAAAACAGACCTTGATCTTGTTGCCAGCCTGTGTGTACTTCTTGGTGGCCAGGTGGTACGACCCTTGCTTCATGCAGCAGTCCGCGAGCCTCTCCAGGAGCTGCGTCCGGTACTCAGCATCGAACTCCATTGAGTCCTTCGGGATGGTCATCTTCTCCGCCAGCGGCTCCGTGATCGTCACATTGTGCTGCATGCACAGCTCCAGGGCATCAACATACTGTCAACACAATGATAAAAAATGATAAACAATTATAAAGACAATTCAAACTCCACAAACAGAGATTTACTTCTGGATGATTCGAGCAACATCCATCACTCTTCTTCAGCGTCACTAGAAGATAAACAATAAATAAAGTAAATTCTACTTCGTCCATCAACCACACCCGCAGGTGTTTTCATATTGAACCTTTGAGGGCCATTGCAGTTGCGTCTTATAGAAAAAATAAGCTTTTAGGATAAGGCAACAAACCCATATTCTTCTTGGCAAAGTTTACCTATATCCTTCTCCAATTTGACCAAATTGATTAACCTTCTCCCTGCTGGCTAACTCAGTAACAATAAAGAATAGAGTGCTAAATGGCTACTTCAGTGTGCTAAAGGTTAATACAGCAAATCCTATCTTAAGTACTGTAGGAGTACTGTAGGAGCTTCCTCACTAAGTAGCTTTAAAGAACGGTTGCAGTCAGATATGCAAAGACTAGGTGTAACAGACCGTTCGGTGTAATATGACCAGCTGCTGCCGTGCCGCGTTCCTGCGAAGCTGGTGTGTTACGCCTAATGGCGGTTATACCGGCTATATAGATACAGATACAGATATGGGGAAACTTTGAACCCCAGCTATAAACTGATTTTGCAGCTATTTCATAGAGAAAAAAGGCAAAACTGTAAATCAGCATGTCTTTCCAAAGTTACTTTCCCGGCGCACCTTTCTGGCGACCACCAACAGTTCCACGGCCTTGTCGTACTGCCCGTGCTCCATGAAGAAGTCCGCACACTTGTTGAGCAGGACGGGGTCTGTCTTCTCGTCCAGGTCCTCTGCGATCAGCTGTAGCGCCGCGAACTGCTGCGTCCTGAAGGCTAGCTCCAGGGCCTTGGAGAAGTGACCACCCTGGGAACAGGCAACAATGCGTTATTGAATGTGGCCTCCCTGTACAGAACCTACACAGCCTATAACATAACGTAAAGGTAGAGGTCTCATAGCCTTTTTTCTTGAGGCAATAAGGACATGTGCAGTGTGTCTAAGGCACAGAACTGGAAGGAGGAGTCCATCCCTCTCCTTCCACCGCCTTTTACTCCCCAAGCGAAGTCAGGTACCCATTTACACTTGGGTGGAGCGAGGAAAGTTGTGTAAAGAGCCCTTCACAAGGACCAGCGATCTCTCAATCTCATGTCCACTCAGCCATTTGATGCCATTATAAGATAAACACAACGAAAATACACCATGCATGTACCACAACCCTAGGGATGAAAATCTAAAAACTGACAGCCACACATCACTATCTCAGCCACAGAATGTCTTATATTTTCTTAACCATTGCCAGCCTGTCTTTTGAGGGTAGTCGTTCTAATTAAAATACTGTATGTTGCCATAAAGCAGCCTTCTCAGGTCACAGGTTAAGTAACTGGAGCAGTGCTAACCTTGTGGTACAACATTACAGCCTTGTCCTCCATCCCTGGCCTTTTCTCATAGTACCTGTCAACAACAAACACATTGTAATCATTTATTTACTCATCTGTTATCAAGTAAACCACTACATAAAAAGCAACAAAACTGGGATAAAAGTTATTTTTTACAGAGAAACTATTATAATATCATTTCAAATTTCAAATCATGTTCACATAGCATGATGTTCTCCTGAATATACCATATGTAATAGGAAAGTTTAATGTGGGACAATTTTTAACATAGTCATACACACCTGGCTGCCTCTAACATGTCTTGAGGTGTACTCAGCAAAGCCAAGTTCATCAGTTGGTCTTCATATCCATGTTCCTAAAAAGGAAAAACAATCCCAAATTAATTACATAACTTTAAACAGAGTATACTTTGCAAACAACAAAGATGTCATTCTCCAGATTAGTAAGTGATAGCTTCAAAACAGATCAGGAAATGCAGTTCTACCTTGCACAGCTTGATGGCGCTGCCGTACGCTCCCGCCCGTGTGAAGAAGTGGATAGCGTCCTTGATACGGTCCTGGGTTTCGTACTGCCGGGCCAGATGGTAGCACGCCGCCCTGTCGCCCGTCTCATTGGCTATCTCAGCTGCCTGGAAGCCGGACATGTTTTCTGGTTAATTCATTGATTCTAAAAACTTTCTTGACTGAAACTTGGATAGAATCATTTCTTAAGACTGCATAAAGAACAACTGTTGTTTTGGATTGTAAAAGAACTTTGAGGAAGGTCCCCAGTGCTCACCTTGTCCATGTTGCCACAGTAACAGTAGACTCTGACCAATGACAGGTAGTCTCCAGCTGCCTCATAGAACTGTAGCCCCGCCTCCATTTCACCTGTACTCTCCATGTACTGGGCCCACCACTTTCGTAATGCTCTGGGAAAAATAACACCAAAATCAAGTAAAGCCTGCGAAACGTATTATGCTGTTTGGCAAAATTTTGCAGTCAAAGAAAGAAGATAAAAATCAACACCTATGATATATTGATGAAGGTTAGACATCCAGGTAATAAGATACGCTAAATGACAGTTACTCAAGCAACTGGATAAATTTTGAAATAGTCATTTGTTTCAGACAGTATCTGCTGTCTTAACCACATTAACATATCAATTCAGAGTTTTAGTATAAAACCTGGTTCTCAAGTTCTTCCCTTTAGTCACTGACGAAAGACAGCATATGCTGTCTGAAATGTCTGATTTCAAAATTTTATTCAGTTGCTTGAGTAATTTGGCACGTATAACCTATGTTTAAAGGATTTGGGGGGGGGTGTCCCTGTGGTGTAGTGGTTCATCTGGTTCAAATTACTTGGACCA
This sequence comes from Branchiostoma lanceolatum, assembly GCF_035083965.1. Classification (NCBI taxonomy): domain Eukaryota; kingdom Metazoa; phylum Chordata; class Leptocardii; order Amphioxiformes; family Branchiostomatidae; genus Branchiostoma; species Branchiostoma lanceolatum. Next base: position 15,679,052 of record NC_089729.1, read on the forward strand.
GAAGGACTGGGGTTCGAGCCCCAGGTAGGACACCTCTGAACAAGAGGCGCATTGAGTCATACCAAAGACTTTATAAAAATGGTACATACTTCTGAAACAGTATGGAAGTTAAATAAACACACTCCACTGCCAGTGGACTAGCCCCCTGCTGCAGTGATTGCACCACAGTGTGGCCCAGGGCTATGAAACGGAGATGGGCACCGCCCTATACATCAATTATGGTGTGGGAGGATTTTAACTTTAACTTTAACTAAAGGATTTAGGACTTTATTCTAAGTGAATTATCTGACTCACTTGTCCTTAGTTTTCATGATGTAGGCCTCCAGTGACTGCGGGTCGTCAAACAGCATTCGAGGCACCTCGAATCTGTGGGTGTCTGACTTCTCATAACTATGAGAGGACGAAAAATAAGTTTAGAACTTGAGCAAACATGTAAGATTATCAAATCATTAAGTATGCAGAGGCTATTTCATTGGACTTAACCCTGTCCCTGGTGCTGAAGGACTATTCTTTCACACATACTTTCACTTAACTATACCTGTCCCTGGTTCTGAAGTACTATTGTCCATAAAAACACTTTCACTGAACTATACCTGTCCCTGGTGCTGAAGTACTATTGTCCATAAAAACACTTTCACTGAACTGTACCCGTCCCTGGTGCTGAAGTTCTATTGTTTCTAAAACACTTTCACTGAACTATACCTGTCCCTGGTGCTGAAGTACTATTGTCCATAAAAACACTTTCACTGAACTGTACCTGTCCCTGGTGCTGATGTACTATTGTCCATGAAACACTTTTACTGAACTGTACCTGTCCCTGGTGCTGATGTACTATTGTCCATGAAACACTTTTACTGAACTATACCTGTCCCTGGTGCTGAAGTAGCTATTGTCTATAAAAACACGTTCACTGAACTGTACCTGTCCCTGAAGTACTAATGTCTCTAAAACACTTTCACTGAACTGTACCTGTCCCTGGTGCTGAAGTACTATTGTCCATAAAACCACTTTCACTGAACTGTACCTGTTCCTGGTGCTGAAGTACTATTGTTTCTAAAACACTTTCACTGAACTGCACCTGTTCCTGGTACTAATATATTATTGTTTCTTAAATACTTTTACTTAACCGTGCCTGTCCCTGGTGCTGAAGAATCATAGTCTCTTAAACACTTTTACTGAACTATCCCTGTCCCTGGTGCTGAAGTACTATTGTCCATAAAACCACTTTCACTGAACTGTACCTGTTCCTGGTGCTGAAGTACTATTGTTTCTAAAACACTTTCACTGAACTGCACCTGTTCCTGGTACTAATATATTATTGTTTCTTAAATACTTTTACTTAACTGTGCCTGTCCCTGGTGCTGAAGAATCATAGTCTCTTAAACACTTTTACTGGACTATACCTGATCCCTGACCTATGACCTAACCTACGACCTGCCCTATGACCTACTTGGGTACTGCCCCCAGCAGGTCATTCTGCGCCTCCAGGTGCTTGGCGTGGTGATAGTAGGTGGTTCTGAGGTGGATCCTGTCGTGGGCCTCGGCCGTTTCCAAAGCCTTGTTCCACTGGTTAGTGGACTGGTAGAGCTCGTTCAGTAGGTCATACCTCTTACAGTGTTTCAGAAGTCTTTCTGCATCATCCTGTAAAACATATCATTCAGTCCATTAGCAATTGCACTCTAGGATCATAAAGTTTAGGGTTCTAACCCCAGCCTACCTGTTGGAGTTACAAGCCTCAAAATGCATGGTACTGGTAGAGGCTTGATTGGTTGAGAAATGAATGTTGCAGATAAACATTTACCATTACATTGTCAATGAAAAATATCATTTAAACCTGTACAAGTGACCACCTGTACATAAGGACCACCTGGCCAACGTGACCACTTTTTGCTGGCCCCTTAGATAATTTTCCCCATTGACACAACCATTGAGAATCCTGTCTATAGTGACCACCTGTCCACACAGACCAGATTTTATTGGTCCTGAGTGTTCTTCTTGGGTAGGTTTGACTGTACTTCTTATGCACTAAATCTTAATTCCAATAATCATAGGTATCTTAAGTTAAAAATGTTCTTATTGATTGACATACAAATCACTAAACATGGCTCAAAAAACTTACATTCAGCCCAAGCTGTATGGCTAGCACGGCCACTTTAGCGTCCAGTTCCGGTTCTTTGTCGGCCTCCCTCAGTGCCCTCGCCCCGCGGGCATGCCCCATGTTTCCTAGACAAACCCGTGCTACGTCCAGACGGCGGGATTTCACGCACATCTTCGCCATGTTCTCCCACACCGACTCACTGAAAACAAAACATGTCAAAGTCGTTTGTGCATTTCTTAGCTGTGTTCCAACAAAGAGAAAACACCATGAATTTTCATATCAAAGTTGTTCTAACCACTAGTTATCATATCTTCACAACCTGAGGCAAGAGAATGTTTCAAATCATTAAATTTTTTCTGTAACCTTAACCTTTAGCACATTGAAGTACATACATGTAGCTGTTTGTCACCCAATTCTTTTGGTAATAGAGTTAAGCAGCAGGAGAAGGGTTAACAGAGTACTGTAAATGCATTTAAGTTCGCATGGTATTTATTTCGCGTAAGGGGAGAATGGAGTGTTCGCTGTGGTTTTGATTTCACGGCAGTGCTATAGTCACATACTGCTACAGTATTGGACAAAAATCTTTGCGGTGGTTTTAAGTTTGTGGTGAGGCGGTCGCAGCGAAAACCGGGAATATAAAACTACCGCAAAACCTCATATATATTTATGTATGGTTAATATTTTGAAGAGAGCTTTTGATAAGTTTTATTACCTTTTGATGAGTTTTATGGCCTTGAAGGCTTCATCCATGTTCCCTATCGTCAGGAAGTAACTGAAGTTCATCATGGCGTCCCGTGAGTTCTTATCGCTCTCCTCCAGTCCGATGAAGTCGCGCATCGTACGTTGGGCAACATTTTCAGGCACCAAGGATGTTGTACTGGCTTGGGCCTCCGCTTTGGAAGACTCTCCAGCCTAGAAATATGTATGGAGGCACGGGCAGTTTTGTTATTTGTATAGAATAGATTTTTAAAAAACTACTCCTGCAGTTCAAAAAAACACACAATAGGGGGCCAAAACCTATACCACTTACTCTCTGTCCAAAGATCTATCTACCACACAAAGATCAGGATTATAGCATGTCCAGAACACGAGATATCAAAACAGGAAGTTCAGCTGCAGTACCGTAACAAGCCGCTAGGGGACCCAAAATCTAATCATTTCCATGTCTCATCAAGACCTACCCACTTACTAAATATCAAGACAATCCATCCAAGCCTTCTGGAGTTATGCTGTTTGTTACAAACACACAAACAAACACTATTCTCTGCATAACCTTCTTGGCGAAGGTAATAAAGATATGTGCTAATACCGATTTTCTATTTCTTAACAATTACAGGAATACATGCAGCTTTTTTCTCTAAAGATAAGATAAGACATAAGATACAATCAACAATTGTACGTGACTGTCTTTTGACAGTGGTGAGTGCTATGCTGAATGTTATGAATCATTCCAAAGAAGATTACAACTACAAATGTATAGCAAAATTACAAGACAGTGCCGTCAGGAAATTGTACCTTAGCAGTCTGTGCAAGTGATCCGTGGGTGCAGAGAAATGGAAATAAAGAAATTAAACTGGAACATCTGTACAACATTTCAAACTTCCCAAGTTACAGTTTGTGCAAAAGCTGTTTTCCAGTATAACAATATGAAGAAGCAACACCATCTAGCTGTTTTGTTTTGTATATCAGTACCTATTTGAGATGGCTATCCTGAAGATCTACAGTTGAAAATAAGACCTGCTAAACTACATGAATGGTTAACTGTGGTTTTGAAACCGATACCTTCTTGGTGAAGTAAAAGTAAGGAACTTGTAGGCCAATCAGAGCGCCGTGCGCAGTGTCCGTGGCGTACGCGTCCTGCAAGAGTATACCGTGTTCCGGCGTACTGAACAACGAAACCACCATAACATCCGGCTGAAACACAGAAGAAATCATGACTACACAATATTTGCAATTCATACAGAGAAACAGGAGGCATAAAAGGGCAAAATCCAAGAGTTGCCTAGATGTTGTTACAAAATGTACATTCAAAACATCTTACATATGTAACATTACACACCTGAATATCAACAACACTGAGTGAAGAAGTCTTGGACCCTTTCTTCTCCTCAGGAGGGGGAGGAAGGATAGCCTCGCAGGTCAGTAACTTGGGTTCCTGTGGGTCCCAGTACTGAACCCTGGGGAACCTGCCCGCCACGTCCTTAGCTGCCTCTGTTCTCCCCCTGGTTATAATAAAGCAATAAATGTTACCCAAAGTATGGATGCTGCTCTAACATTAACAGACTACTATACTATATATAGTATAGTAGTCTGTTAATGTTAGAGCAGCATCCATCCACACTACGGAAAAGCGACAAATGGACAAATTCGGTTACATTTTGGGCAATAAATTAGTGTTGGTTACAATTCTAAAATTGTCGCCGTTTAGATTGCCCCCAATTAGCGACATTTTCGGTTTATGGACTCAGGCCGAGTTCCATGGAAGTGGAAAGGTTACAATTTCTGGGAGAACGGCGACAAATGCCGGTTTATGGTCCCACCCGGCGGGCTAATGAACTGCGCTGTGAAAATGTCGCCGTTTGAATTGCCCCTCCCGCACTTGGGCCGGTCAATGCACACTTCACACCTACATGTTTCCCCTCCTACCGATAATTCCTATTGTGTATACTAATCCGTGAGGCAAATCTGCCCGCGTGGTTGTGAATAGATCGTCGATCTCGGCCGTGAAACACGAAAGACGGCCGAGATCGGCCGTGGCTGCGCCCCGCGACATGCTAGCGGCAAGCCGGGTCAAAGGTCATTCAGAGACAAAACAACAACACGGCGAGCGGCAAAATTCTCCGTATTTGCAACATCGCGGCGCGGTCTAATTTTGCAGCCGTGTTTTAGTATTGAAAAAATACCCTTCTGGTCGTCGGTGGAACAGACAACCCCATTTTCCCAGCGTCGTCGCGGACATGTTGTAAAGTAAACACTGGAAGTTCTGTGATCTTCTGTGGGGCACTATAGCCTGCTCGAACACGCGCGCGCTAGAATCAAGCGAAAGTAACCCGAGACAATTTACGTGACTCTAGCTTTCCAAATATGGAAAATTCATGCAAATGTCACGTGCAATCCGCCCGAAAGTGTGCTATGGGCTCGGCCGGTTGCTATGCAGTGATGAATGGCGGCGCCTTTGATGAACTGCTTGGAAGTTTTGCGGTGGGCGTGGCCTATTGCATGCGAATTTGATTTTCTCAAGAGTTCTCACGACTTGCCGGCCGGCGCAGGGATAGCTGGCGGGATTCCCCACCGTTACAAATGCAACAATGTTCTTTTTGCTGGTATTTCTACCAATAGTGCTACAAATGTGGCATGAATGTCAATGCCGCTACCACTAAAATCGGAGGATACCTAGTCCTGGATATTTGGATATGATGCAAGTCGTTGTCGTAGGGTGAGGATGGCTACGATGCCTCGAGATTGCGTAACGATGGATAGCTGTTGGCCATCCCGGCACGTGAGCAAGTTTGTATCGCACCGGGAACTTTGAAATAAGAAATATTCTGCCCCTGAAATCGTGAGCGGCCGGACATGATTTTCGCTCTTTAGTGAAATATCTAACATCCTTCTTGTTCAGATTAGTTTTTTACGACTTTATTTTGTTAAAAGGAGTTTAAATCTGTTGGCAAAATTTCCGATTTGTAACATAGAAAAATCTAAAAACCGTGTCTTGGTTCAAAGGACCGTCGAACAGTGGCGCTTTAAACAAGGTTAAAATCCTAAAACGAGAAAATAAACATCCATCTAGCCACCGGTCATTCCTAACCTACAAGTCCAAGCAGATGTTAGAATCCGGCTGAGTTTGTGTGTGTTTTGTAAGATTTATAAAGTTTTCTTGTAGTAGCGAGAGAAGCACTCGTAAATCCCAACATCTACTTGGAGATTTGGTCCCACCGACGGCTTTTGTTTGTTTGCTGTTGTTTGTATTGCATACCCGGTAAACCGCATCAAGGCGTAACGCACCAGGTTTATTCGGCTAGTAAGATATCTCGTTTGAAGCACCGCCCACTTTAAAAAAGTTAATGAACATAAGATCTGCTCGTGATAAAAGATTAAGGTACTTACCGAACATGACAAAGTCTCCGGTAAACCGTAAATATAGATTTGCCACCCAAGCGGGGAAAGTTGGACGGCTGAAATCCGGGTGAAATCGGTCTAAAGAAAGTTCCTTGGTGCGCATGATGAATCCTAGTCAACGTCTCCGAGACAACTCGGCCCCTGGGACAACTCGGCCCCTAGCCATTCAGGACAACTCGGCACCAAGCTCAGGACAACTCGGCACCTATTACTCAGTGCATGATAAGTGTATTTGGGGCTCGAAGAATGACAATTCTACCGATCTGACAGGCTGATAAGTGGAACAAGAATTTTAAGAAACTAAACTCAGTCCATACATAAGCATTTTTGTATTTCCGTAAGTCTCAAACGTTACAAGACCGTCAAAAACATGTTGCGGGCCGGCGCGGCGACGCCATTTTGTTTGTTATTTTCGACGCTCTTTCACGAACTAGCTACCCTTATGTTCTGTTATGAAAGTGGTTATAACTTATTACCGATGAAACTAAATGTATAGCAGTTCATTATGTTTTGTTGGACATAGATTATAACAGTTTGTAGGTTTTCAAAACGCGTCGAGACAACCGAGATGATAAAACTTCCTTATTCATATTCAAACTATCAAAGCGTTCCGGGGAAATAACCTGCAGAGTTTCACAATTCCTATTTTTTTAGACGAAATGTTTGGCAGTTAAACATGTTTTATTCCTCACGTAGATTTTGAAAAGTTCCTGTTCTGTTTGCTGATCTATGTCAGTTTTGAGGTTCGGTGCCGAGTTGTCCTGAGCTAGGGGCCGAGTTGTCCCGAATGGCTAGGGGCCGAGTTGTCCCAGGGGCCGAGTTGTCCTGATACCCTAGTCAACTCGCCCCAAGTCCAACTCGCCCCAACTATTTACTACCAACTCGCCCCAAATTAAAACTTATCAAAATTGGTTTTATACTGGTTTTATATGCATGAATCCTACTTGTAAATATTACTTTACGTAGTAACAAAACCTTCTGACTTTAATTTACCTTTTTTGACGTATTTTGGCAACGAACTCGCGATAGGTATTCGCTGGCGGACCCGGTCGGCATATCGGCCCGCCATGACACCGTGCACGGCCGCTAGCTCTAGTCTCAAGCATGGCGATCCAAAAGACTGCTGAGGTCTATGTGCTAGGAAACTAAGCATCTTCGAGCATGAACTTGAATAATAACTTGAGCCAGCAGTCAGCCATGCTTGAGATTACAGTGGGCGGGCGCAGGTCCCGGTGAACCGGCGGGCCGACATGCAACATGGCCCGCCGGCGCTTCCTGCATCCATCGGCGTTAAATGCCGACCAGAGAAGAGAAAGTTGAAATTAGAGTCACAAGGCTTTCTTAGCATGTCAATCAATATTTAGAAGTGGGATATATGCATATGAAGCCAATCTTGATAAGCCGCAATTTGGGGCGAGTTGGTAGTAAATTTTTGGGGCGAGTTGGACTTGGGGCGAGTTGACCTGTTACCCGCATGATCAATCAACTTGTCCCTTGCAGTTCTTCCTTCTTTTTGCATTTTGCAAGTAGTGAAAACTTAAAGTGTTTCTCTTTTAACCTTTTAAACAAAGATCGCAGGTCAAAATGCAGGATTCTTTCACAGCCTTTTCCCGCCATATTCAGACCATGCACGTAATCTTGGCATATCCACCTTGGTCTATCAGACACAAATGTCCGGAAAGTGACATTCAGTATTCCACAGCAATAGGACAAGTGAGGTCCGGTCCGGTCTGCTAGTTCGTAGCGAGCTTTTCAAGTTGCTATACTCAGGAATTGGACATTGAATATGCCCCCCTCCCAATATTTGCAACAAGAAGGAGGTTCAATCACTAATCAGTGCCTGACTGTGCTGTAAAAGCTTCCCTAACTGAACAAGATTACACGTACCTCCCCATCGGTATCGCCTTGTTTCTTCGAGAGTCAAATCTCCACCGTAGGTGTAGTACGTCGTTCTCCTGCAGTCCAATGTCGGGATCTTTCCCAGCCATGCATCTCCAAGCCTGGACTAATTTTCCCGCCAGATAACACTGAACTCTGACACCGATGTGTTACTACAGTAACTATTATTCATGAGCTGGTCTCAAGAGGAAATGTGAAACAATACACAGGAAGTAGTCGTCCCAGCATTTGAATGACAACGTTGACGATCCATTGATCTGTGTGTTGTGTTGTGTTGTGCAAATCCTTTCTCGATGCCAGATCGCGTCCGATTTGAACTATTTTTGTAGCGAATGTGATGTGTAACTTCAATGGGCTGTCACAAGCATTCATACTTGAAAGTTGCAGAATTTGAAGTCTTTATTTGAAATGATATTAAACATCAAGGAGGTGATAACATTCCACAGATCGATGTTTGTTATGTTTGCAGATTATATAGAATAGGAGGCATATGATTCATTCTTCAAGCTCCCAAAAAATGTATCCACTTCTTTAAGTGTTGAAGTAAGGAGCCTTGCTTCAAGAAAAGGTATCCATGGTTGAAACAATCGTAACACTAACAGTGCCCTCATGAATTCTCCGAAAATATGTAGATGAAAAAGTAATGCACATTCCTGCTGGTGTGTTTATCCAGAGGGGCGGTTTAATATACCGGCTATACAGATACAGACTCCATACTTAGCAAACATAGCGAATATGACAGTGACAATTGAATGCGTTAAAGACTAGAAAAGCAATGTTGTATATATATATATAGTGGCCGGTATGAGATGCTGTTTGCGGAGGTTTCAGGACAGTATATACGTCCAGGCAAGGAGGTTATATATAAAACCTCCTTGGTCCAGGCATGGAGGTATTAAATTTAACCTCCTTGGTCAGGGTCCAAAGAATCTTCTCCCAAAAGATCGCTTGCTGACAAATTAGTACGGTTTTGCATGACAAAAGGAAACTTTGGGTTACGGGTTTGCCGGCCGATGACGGTCCCCAGGGAAAGCACAATCCCATTATCATGGAGACGATAAACTCTTGTTCCCCCTTGCAAGAGAAAGGCCCATTAGAAAGGCCCTGTAACACAGCCACTCACCAGTAGAATCGATCAGCAGATGAGTCTACGACTTCTGCGAGCCCAGCCACTACAGGCTGTGGCCGCGTTGCGAACGCTGAGAGACCAAGGACATTATCCTATATAATGTCCGTTGACAGACCAACTTTAAAAGCAGAGGTTGATGGGGAAGAATTTAGATTGTGATCCCAACCGGCATATGATATTGAAGAAGGTCACTATCTTCTTCTTTAACCAACCTCTGCTTTGTTCGAGAGTAGAGCGTCAACGGTTTGATAGATCGCTCAACGAATTTCATAGATAAGAGACAATTTATATTCATGTTTTGAGTTTTGTTGTCTTCCAATGAATCATACCTTTTTATCTTGCATTATATTTCAGTTATGAAATCAAAATAAAGTCCATTTTGGAAGCTTGGCAATCGCCAGAGAGCGGGGCCCAAATGACACTTTCGGCAGTAAAAAAAAATAGTAGAATCAACGAGGTTTTGTAAAATACGCCCGGTGGCAGGTCAATGAACCACTTTCAACGTGATAGGGTAAATTTTCAGACGAAGAATTGGCGCGACTCTCGGGCGATTGTGAGATTCGGCGACTTTCTGATCATTACCAAATACTCGTCGACCGTGTGACAGGGGCATAACTACTGACTCAGCTGGTCAGCATATGCCAGCCTGCAGGAAACATGACGTACTAATGCTACCATCACATTTCCAACCCGGGGCCCGGCCTGGCAGTTTGCGGGAACGAATACTATTGTATTATGTATATCATACTATATGATAACACAAGGTTAAAATATATTTAACCTCCTTGATGATATAAAAGACAACAAACACACAAACGTCAAAAATAGTTATCATGAGCATACTTAATGTATATTTCTTGACATACACTTTCATTTTTTGCTCCCGCAAACCGGGCCCCGATTTGGAAATGTGACCGTATACGTACCACAAGCAAGAGACAGCCAATGGAGAATAGACGCAAAATACATCAGGGTCACATCTATTACCAGAACACACCCTTTTTCTGCAAATTAATATCAAGTTTGTCTTTTTTAATATTTTCCAGGTTCGTCCTCTTTTATCAACTTTTGACCATGCTGTGCAAGAATTCGAAAACAGGATGAACAGACTTACTTGAACGTTTTGTTTTTTTGTTTTGTTCCGTTTTGACGTTTTGTTGTCGAGTTCTGTTGACCCCAATTTGTTATGTTACGTTTTTGTCAGTTCGATTTCATTGAAGTGTCTACCAAAGAAACATACTAACAATTAGCTTTCGCACAACTAACAACTCATAGAATTCAGACTAATAGGTACCGGTGTATTTGAAAATGCTAGTCTCCTTCGCAGACTTTTTAGAGCGCCGGCGTTTATTTCTTTGGGCGAACGCTGATCAATTCGATTCGTGACTTTCAAGGGAGCGGATGCTGTCCTAAACTTCTGACTGTTTCAAAATTTTATCCAGTTGCTTGAGTAACTATTTTTGGCGTAACCGTAAAGATTTTCTATTGCTGACAGAGCTAGAAAGGGCGCTGCAAGAAGTCTACGAAGGAGGCTAAGGAAATGCAATGTTTTTAAACGTATTCTTACGATACGTAGGCAAGAAACGAAACAAATACGTGTAATTATATTTTCATTAATATGGGAAAACCGTGTCTTAAGCAAACCCTAAGCATTATAAGAAAAAAGTGTCCCTAGAGATGAGGATACTAATTGAAAAATCCTTCAAGTTACATCCGACGAAAATGCATGGTGTGAAGCAGGTGAGTTTGAAAACAACATCTATCTAATATGCATGAAAAGATATGGTGGAGAACATTTGTGACGAAGGAAGTTGACATTTACATTAAGACATGGTATGTAGGTGGGGTTCACTGGCTGGAGATGCAGTAGCTGACATCGACATTCACAGACGAGTACCTACATGTATGCGCCGGGGACATAGCATAGGGTAGTGAGGCGATTTTGTCGTCTGCTGTTTTGTGTACATTTTTACTGAAATGTGACATTCTCCACACAGCACGCAATGAAACTTGAGCTCCAGATGTAATATAATGTTACAGAATCTTTCGAGTTGAAGCATCGGTCCTGTCATAAAAAGAGTCAACGGGTCTTAAAATATGAAGATTTATTCCTGGCCATGGGAGGTCTTGTCGAGTTACCGGTACCATGAAAGTACCAATACGTACCGTACTTCAAATTCGATATCGCTATGTTGAGAATCGTTTTATTATTGCTTTACATGTTTCGAACGTCTGTCGTCCTCCCAACTTCCCGACAAGACTTACCATTACTTGTGAATTGTGTTTACTTAAAGGTCTTCTTTTCATTTACTTGTCTTACTTTAAAATCATCACGCACATTTTAACTGGAAACGTAGCACGAAACGAACCATCTGTCGGGCTTTCTGCCTACCCGTATTTCTACAACTAAACTCTAAATATTTTATTTCCCAAGTTTACGGACAAGTTTCATAAGATTCTAAAAAATGAACATATGCGAGGAACTTTTTGTAAACGCTTGTGTAAATGCTTTTCAGTACTAACATTCTCATGCAGCAAATATTCTCGTCTCTTTTGTCCAACCGGAACCAAAGAAAAAAATGATGCGAATTGATGGATCAAATCTGACAAATGTTGCAGCAAACCGTTATAGATCTTGACAGCACTCCGTTACACCTGTGAAATTTAAGTAGAATTAGACTTTCTTTTCCATTTTTTATAACGATTGAAACTCCAATGTAATCCTCATTCTGACATGTTGCTATAGCTCTACTGCCGGGCACTCCACATACAGCATGCGGTAGCCAGGCCTTTTGCTGTTGTGTCAGCGAATCATCAATCATTTGTTTGGAAGTATTGACGCATTGTATTTGAAGAGTTGAACCTGTAACACCCACCGACCCCACGTGAGCACCACACACAAAATAAACACAAGTGAAATCTATCAACCTTCCACTCATGTGCGACACGATATTACAGTAGCGCCACATGTACCAGTTAGTCTTCCTGTACGGTAGGTATTGTTGCAGAAGGAAATGTTGAGAATCGTTTGAGGATTGTTTTTACATTTCCAAATGCCTGTTATCCTCTCAACTTAACAACATCACTTAACATCACTTGTGAATTGTGTTGATCTAACGATCCGATGCTTTGTTGGACGTTTTAGAACCTATGAAGGGTACCTCTGTGTCCAATTATTAGCTGGAAATATAGCCCACACCACCTGTCAGATCGGACAACCTCGACTACTGCTAGATCTAATGCATGACGCTTCAAATACTAGTAACTTTTCGTTATTTGGGTTATTTGTTATATATTTCATATATGTTGTCCTTGTCAATTATCATTCGAATTGTGCAAGGAAACCGTCGTGCAACACCGGAGCATATGGTAGAAACTGCACAGTACCGCATGGACGATGTCTTTATCTCAATATAGAAGTCAGTATAGAATGAACACTGTAGGAACACCCGACAGGTAGTCTAGGTACATGTACCTCCCTATATTTCCAGCCAACACTTGCGTGGTTATTTCAAATTCCAATGCGCATCTTATAAAACCTAAAACTAAGTTAAAACAGATGACGTTTAGTTATCGATGAATGTGACAAAACTGTAAGATCGAAAACGACCCTCCATGTTGTATAACCATGGCCTGTTTTAATATCGCAAGATATACAGGATATTTTCATCATTAGAAACGGGGTACTGATACTATATCATAGACAACTAAAGTACTAGTATTGAGAGCACCGTTTGAAGGGTTTTCATACACGCCCCGATAGACCGGCTAAACGGTAATTGGAAAATTGATAGTTCCGTGTTGTTTTCTAAAGTTCAGGACACTCTTGGACCGTGAAAAGGCTGTTTGATATATCATAAGATATACAGGAGTCTCGTATATTATTGTCTAATGTGTAACTTGTAGAGCGTTATTTGCACAAGACGACGAAACAGAAATATTAAGAGCGCCGTTTGAAGGGTTTCCATACACGCCCCGATAGACCGGCTTAACGGTGATTTGAAAATTGATAGTTCCGTGTTGTTTTCTAAAGTTCAGGACACCCTTGGACCGTGAAAAAGCTTTTTTTTTTAAATTATAAGATATATAGGAGTCTCGTATATTATTGTCTAATGTGTAACTTGTAGAGCGTTTGCAGAAGACGTCGAATCAGAAATATTAAGAGCGCCGTTTGAAGGGTTTTCATACACGCCTCGATAGACCGGCTGAACGGTTTGAAAAAAATGATAGTTCCGTGTTGTTTTCTAAGGTTCAGGACGCTGTAAGGCCATGAAAACGCTTGTCCTTAAACAACAAGATATACAGGAGTCTCGTGTATCATATACTAACGAATGACTTGTCGGAGTGTTTGAAAAAGACCTCCAAAGAGAAATACTGAGAGCGCAGTTGGAAGGGTTTTCATACACGCACGCCGTATAGACTTAGAAAATTGATAGTTCCGTATTGTTTTCTATGGTTCAGGACACTCTTGGACCACGAAAAAGCTTTTTAATATATCACAAGATATACAGGAGTTTCCGTATATTATTGACTAATGGTTACTTAACTTGTAGAGCGTTTGCAGAAGACGTCGAATCAGAAATATTGAGAGCGCCGGTTGAAGGGTTTTCAAACACGCCCCAGTAGACTTTGGCTGAACAGTGATTGGAAAATTGATAGTTTCGTGTTGTTTTCTGCGGTTCAGGACACTGAAGGACCATGAAAAAGCTTTTTATCATATCACAATACAAACAGGAGTCTCGTATATTATTGACTAATGGGCGACTTGTAGAGCACAAGTGTTTTTAAACATTTTACAAAGCATACTACGCCATATTCAAGTAAACACAACTAACACATACTGCTAGGTCATCTCGTTAATCTAAGAGGACGATGGAGGTTTATGGTTTTGAGAACATACGGGAAACGATTGTCAACATTTCCTCTTTCATTTTCGGATGTATTGAGAGGTAACATTTTACTTCAGGATAAAGGGTACGATATGCTATAGCAGCACAACATTGGTCTCGTTAGAAAGTACTTCCCGCAGTATTACTGCTCTAAATTAGTTTTCACATATCGCCCTGCATGAGCCACTAGTGAAGTTCTTGCAGAACGATGATTATGTCAACGCCGTAAAAGCCTAGTGACGCGCAGTCCACACAATGGGCACGCGACAGTAATGCTGGGGTCGGGTTTCTTTTCCTTCTTGGCTTGCCGCTTGCGATTCAGCTCGTCGCGTCTGTTCTCCTCGAAGGATAGAAAGGGTGTTCAAATTGTTAAGTTGTCCCTATTGTTTAATTTAATCATTAGAAAAAAAAACTTGCACTCCGTAGTTCTGAGCTGAAAAATGTTTTCAAACATTGTGTTGCATCAGAAAGTTACGCATGTTCAACATCTAAGTATGGACAGGTTAGGGTTAGGGTTAGGGTAATGCCACATGCTAGTAGGTATCTTGTAACACTACACAGATGTTTATGAGTGTTGTCATTTACGTGATTAAGATTTGAATACGCTGCCACATTTATTGGGTTCAATATCAATTCGCAACATTTCTTGGAGGCGGGGATTACCGAGTACCACTCGAATAGCAGTGCGTCAGGCAAGGGGTGGAGTTAAAGTTTCAAAGGTTGGTTTAAGCAAAAAAAGAACTAACAATTCTTATTTTGTAACACTACACAGATGTTTATGAGTGTTGTCTTTTACGTGATTAAGATCTGAATAAGCTGCGACATTTATCAGATTCAATATCAATTCGCAACATTTCTTGGAGAATGGAGGCGTAAGATCGCTTAGCGCTATCGGTACGGTATTTTGGGGGTACCGTACTCCGACGTGTGGGGCAACACTAGAGTTTTTTATTTTTCTAAGTCCTTCTTTTGTGATCTAATGCCAAGGGCATCATTAGAAGAAAAAAAAACTTGCACTCAGTAGTTCTGAGCTGAAAAATGTTTTCAAACATTGTGTTGCATCAGAAAGTTACGCATGTTCAACATCTAAGTATGGACAGGTTAGGGTTAGGGTTAGGGTTAGGGTAATGCCACATGCTGGTAGGTATCTTGTAACACTACACAGATGTTTATGAGTGTTGTCATTTACGTGATTAAGATTTGAATACGCTGCCACATTTATTGGGTTCAATATCAATTCGCAACATTTCTTGGAGGCGGGGATTACCGAGTACCACGAATAGCAGTGCGTCAGGCAAGGGGTGGAGTTAAAGTTTCAAAGGTTGGTTTAAGCAAAAAAAGAACTAACAATTCTTATTTTGTAACACTACACAGATGTTTATGAGTGTTGTCTTTTACGTGATTAAGATCTGAATAAGCTGCGACATTTATCAGATTCAATATCAATTCGCAACATTTCTTGGAGAATGGAGGCGTAAGATCGCTTAGCGCTATTGGTACGGAATTTTGGGGTACCGTACTCCGACGTGTGGCGCAACACTAGAGTTTTTAACTTTTCTAAGTCCTTCTTTTGTGATCTAATGCCAAGGGCATCATTAGAAGAAAAAAAAAACTTTCACTCAGTAGTTCTGAGCTGAAAAATGTTTTCAAACATTGTGTTGCACCAGAAAGTTACGCATGTTCAACATCTAAGTATGGACAGGTTAGGGTTAGGGTTAGGGTAATGCCACATGCTGGTAGGTATCTTGTAACACTACACAGATGTTTATGAGTGTTGTCATTTACGTGATTAAGATTTGAATACGCAGCCACATTTATTGGGTTCAATATCAATTCGCAACATTTCTTGGAGGCGGGGATTACCGAGTACCACGAATAGCAGTGCGTCAGGCAAGGGGTGGAGTTAAAGTTTCAAAGGTTGGTTTAAGCAAAAAAAGAACTAACAATTCTTATTTTGTAACACTACACAGATGTTTATGAGTGTTGTCTTTTACGTGATTAAGATCTGAATAAGCTGCGACATTTATCAGATTCAATATCAATTCGCAACATTTCTTGGAGAATGGAGGCGTAAGATCGCTTAGCGCTATTGGTACGGAATTTTGGGGTACCGTACTCCGACGTGTGGCGCAACACTAGAGTTTTTAACTTTTCTAAGTCCTTCTTTTGTGATCTAATGCCAAGGGCATCATTAGAAGAAAAAAAAAAAATTTCACTCAGTAGTTCTGAGCTGAAAAATGTTTTCAAACATTGTGTTGCACCAGAAAGTTACGCATGTTCAACATCTAAGTATGGACAGGTTAGGGTTAGGGTTAGGGTTAGGGTAATGCCACATGCTGGTAGGTATCTTGTAACACTACACAGATGTTTATGAGTGTTGTCATTTACGTGATTAAGATTTGAATACGCTGCAACATTTATTGGGTTCAATATCAATTCGCAACATTTCTTGGAGGCGGGGATTACCGAGTACCACTCGAATAGCAGTGCGTCAGGCAAGGGGTGGAGTTAAAGTTTCAAAGGTTGGTTTAAGCAAAAAAAGAACTAACAATTCTTATTTTGTAACACTACACAGATGTTTATGAGTGTTGTCTTTTACGTGATTAAGATCTGAATAAGCTGCGACATTTATCAGATTCAATATCAATTCGCAACATTTCTTGGAGAATGGAGGCGTAAGATCGCTTAGCTCTATCGGTACGGTATTTTGGGGGTACCGTACTCCGACGTGTGGCGCAACACTAGAGTTTTTAACTTTTCTAAGTCCTTCTTTTGTGATGTACAGCTGGTTACACCCCACGCGGTTTAGGTATGTTCAGACGATCCAACCTCCTTGTTTGAAGTATCGCTATGAAATTACCGAAAGCCAGCAATGTCGTCAACAGGTGGTCCACCTCGTACCGTTCTGAAAAAAAATCATTTCCGGCTAAAGCCTGCGCTTTGATTTTAAAAGAATCATTCAAAATATCGCACTTCACATATCATATTAAACATTATCAACAAGGCAAGGCGATGTCAGACGCCAAGAAAGGCAAAGGGGTATCCTAAATACATTTTCACCCGTTTTATTTGCACATCTATACGGAACCACCGCCTACTAACATGACAGTCGCAGGAGACGTAGCGCTAACCATTATCGTCCGATTTGTTCAAAACGCCATTGTCACCAACAGAGCCAAATATTAACCCATGGGAAGAAAGATCAGCTCTTCCACATAAAATGCATGGTTTGTAGCTTTTATCCGTCTGTTTTAAAGCCACGTGAGCATGATTTGAACTGAAGTCTGTAGTAAAGAAGTGTGCCATGGTGACCAATCGTCGTTCATTATCCTTCTTGTCAAGGTCCTTGTTCTAGTGCAGTCCACTTCAAAGACTCGGCAAATTTTTCCATAGGTGGACAAAGTAGTCTTCACCTCAAACTTGAGGGATAATATATCGCATTTGTGCGATTTAGATGAACTACGGAGTTCCGAATTCCATGTAAAATATTAAAGATGTTTATTCTCCCCTATGGGAAAAATATTCAGACAAACGTTCCTAAGGATTACAGTTTATCGATAAATCTTAATTCATAACGAGAACGGATTTTTTTGTAAAAATACAACGTCAACGTGTTGGTCAGTGCATGAGATAGAGCAGCGCTATGTTAGAAAGTCTCAGACTGGTACTTCATTATCGACACATACTTGCATCATTTTTAATAGTATTGAGCATTTTTATAAACCTTCATGAGGATTGGCGGTAGGCCTAAACCAACCAAACCTTACCATCACGAGTACAAATGTATTTGTTAATCCTTCTATGTGACCAAAATAGTTCCTCCTTGATTTCAACGAGCAGTATGATTTTATATGATAATCGCAACTGCAAAACGTCTATAGGCATGTGGACTAATTCGATGGAGCTTTCATATGTCGAAACGAGTCCAAGAAAGTATAGAATCGTCTCAGTAAACACGGTTCACAACTGATGTAAGTATCGTTTAGTCGAGAGGATATCAAACTTTTGGAAATGTAAAAATAATTCCACAACGATTCTCAATATTTTTCGTCTTCAAAAACAGCAACCGCTATAGACGGGCAATGACGCGATGTTATCGTGCAGCGCACATGTAAGCAGTTGCTTGCTAAAGTTAACTGGTGTACGGTGTGTGTGTGTGTGTGTGTGTGTGTGTGTGTGTGTGTGTGTGTGTGTGTGTGTGTGTTTGTTTGTGTTTCAAAGACGATGTGTCAGTACCTCAGTGTGCCTGATTTATAAGAATTGTTTCGCGAACACAATTGTATGTGCGGTATGCGGAGTACAGGATACCGGCACCACTTCAATATAGCAGTTCCAGACAAAGGATTACGTTGGACTTTCAAGGTTGCTTTTAGCAAAAAAATGGTAACTATTTATTTCATAACGCTACGCAGATTTCTATGAGTGTTGTCTTTTGACGCGATCAAGATATAAATACTATGCAACATTTGTCAGACCTAATATCAATTCGCAACATTCCCACAATTACAATCTGAACTCTAAATATAATGAATCGAACTGTTGCCCTTAGTAATACATACAACTACAGTTTCGGACAAACTGACACGAGACCCAATTATTATATCGGAGACTTAGTCTTAATTGATCGCCAAGTACATGTCATACCTGGTGAATGGGCTAATCGTGCAAACGTAATGTAATCAAAACCATTTTTGTCAAAATAGTAACAGTTCCATCACTGAGTCAGTTGGTAAATCACTAAATGATGTGGCTCGTACATGTAACATGACGAAATAAAAAAGTTGACATCTCAAACACTGCAGCATGGCGTTCCGTCGGGCGGATCCCAATAGCAGAGAGCAGAGAAGCTATGAATACACTTGCTCACGTGCCGGTGGGCGCGGCCGACAGCTATCGAGTTGAACACAATCTCTACTCTACTCTACCCTTCTCTGAATCTCGCTATCCGGAACCGGTCTTTGTTTGCTGCAATCGACAACATCGAAGTTCTGGACGGAGTTGTAACACATATCAGTAGAAATACTATTTTGGCGTAACTCTCGTTACCTTACCACCTGCAAGCCGTATAAACGCTTGGAAAGGAAAACAACACATTCACATGCGATAGGCCACGCCCATCGCAAAACTTCCAAGCAGTTCATCAAAGGCGCCGCCATTCATCACTGCATAGCAACCGGCCGAGCCCATAGCACACTTTCGGGCGGATTGCACGTGACATTTGCATGAATTTTCCATATTTGGAAAGCTAGAGTCACGTAAATTGTCTCGGGTTACTTTCGCTTGATTCTAGCGCGCGCGTGTTCGAGCAGGCTATAGTGCCCCACAGAAGATCACAGAACTTCCAGTGTTTACTTTACAACATGTCCGCGACGACGCTGGGAAAATGGGGTTGTCTGTTCCACCGACGACCAGAAGGGTATTTTTTCAATACTAAAACACGGCTGCAAAATTAGACCGCGCCGCGATGTTGCAAATACGGAGAATTTTGCCGCTCGCCGTGTTGTTGTTTTGTCTCTGAATGACCTTTGACCCGGCTTGCCGCTAGCATGTCGCGGGGCGCAGCCACGGCCGATCTCGGCCGTCTTTCGTGTTTCACGGCCGAGATCGACGATCTATTCACAACCACGCGGGCAGATTTGCCTCACGGATTAGTATACACAATAGGAATTATCGGTAGGAGGGGAAACATGTAGGTGTGAAGTGTGCATTGACCGGCCCAAGTGCGGGAGGGGCAATTCAAACGGCGACATTTTCACAGCGCAGTTCATTAGCCCGCCGGGTGGGACCATAAACCGGCATTTGTCGCCGTTCTCCCAGAAATTGTAACCTTTCCACTTCCATGGAACTCGGCCTGAGTCCATAAACCGAAAATGTCGCTAATTGGGGGCAATCTAAACGGCGACAATTTTAGAATTGTAACCAACACTAATTTATTGCCCAAAATGTAACCGAATTTGTCCATTTGTCGCTTTTCCGCGTTCGTAGTGATAACAAAGTACAGGGAAACTACGATGTACTGTTAGGTACAACTGTAAGAGGGGTCCAAATAACAGGCCTTGAGGTACACCGTCTAAAAACTGGCTGTGCCACAGCTATAGCTCTCCTTCAAGATTATAATTATAAAACAGCCAGGGCAAAAAAATTGTTTTCTACTCGTTACAAAATTATTAAAAAACACATTACTCGTAGAGAAACACAAAGTGATCCAAGCAAATGGAAAGAAAAGAGTGAAGATTTTCTCAAACTTGAGTAACCAACCTCTGTTCTTCAGACATTTCCTCCCCCGTGGCCTCCTGTGCTGAGGTCAGCTCGTCCAACTCTCCCATTCCCGAAGAGAAGTCAAAGTACTGGACACTGTCCAGTTCTACATCATAGATCCACAGTCTGGAGTCCATCTGTCCTTGTGTCTACAAATGCAAAAAAAAGATTGTATATATCTAATGTGACTATGGTAAGCGTGCTTCTAACAGATTTTACATATCTATTGTGACCGTGTCAAGTGTGATTTGCCTCTGTGTTTTTTTGATGGCTCATTTTCTTATGTAATGTTGACTTGTTGTGTAAATTTGCAACGCAATTCAGGTTTACAAATCAAACCTGCGAAGTTGTAAATACTGAATAAAGTTTCAAAGTTTCAAACAGTACAGAAAAACAAAGAAATAACTTACTGAAAATCAGAAAATAACGTAAATAGGAATGGATGAATATCGACCATACAGGTGGGGAAATGTGAGAGTATATACCATACAATGATGTTGACCCCAGAAAATTCAACCATGTTTTCAACAGTTGAAACCTGACAGACAAAACGCAAAAGGAGGAAAAACTGCCCCAAAAGTATTGCCCCCCCCCCCATGCACAGATAGTGTGTATTTTTCCACCATACACCAGCACCATTTTCAGTTGATAGTACCAGTAAGTCCCAAAAATGTTTCACGAAAAAACAGTTAAAAAATGTCTCATCTGAAACTTACCATCTTATTCACAAACATCAGTTTTTGCGGCTTTTTTTCCAACAAAGACGAAGTAAACAAGTTGAAGTATTAGTAACAAACTTCAAACACATACAACAAAAATGGCAAAATAAGACATACGATTACTTTGTACATACAAAAAACATTTAGTTGTACTATGTATATATACCCTTACCTTTTTGACCAGGACAGCTACTTTGCTGCCATTACAATTGCTCTTCACAGACACAATCATGCCCAGTTCTGGTATCACTTCACCAAGGTTCTTTGGATTGCAGTGTTGCTTTGCTTCCCTAAAAATAAAGAAATGAAGATTTAGTAATGGGCTATTTTGGGGCACGTCCGGGGCCCGTGGTGACTTTAACTCGGGATCTAAATTCAACCTGGGACCCTGTAACAAACAGACGCAAGGAGCTAATTGTGCGAACACCGAGAGGTACTACCCCCTTCCCCACCCCGGTACCCGGCAGTCCACCGGGACAAATTTGAGGCTTCAGAAATGGCCGGGACTACACCCGTCGGGCAACGGCGCAATTGGCACCTAAGCATCATAGGGACAATTAAAGTTTAAAACCTTCAAAATCCACTTTTTTTTACAAATGTTTGTCAACTTTTTTAAGAACAGAAACCCGGCAAGATACATTCTCCAGTATTTCCACCAACCTCCTTGAGAGGTCCCACATCCTGAGAAAGTTTGTGCTTGTTCCCGCGACCAAGTACTGGCCGCACACGTCCATGGCGATAGGCTCCCCCTCGGGCTCGGAGAACGTCAGCAGCTGTTTGACCGTGCCCTGGAAGTTCCGCACCTGGATCTTCCCCGGCTCTACCGTGTACACGTTCTGCTCGTGCATGCACACCAGCGCCGAGTCCGTCTGGAACGTGCCCGTCATCCGCATCACGCCGCCCTTGTCGGACGGAATGTCGTAGACGACAAGCTTCTTCCCGTTCCACACTGCTAAGTGACTCTGAAAGGGGAAACGGTATTCAAGATTGATATCAACAGACAGCACAAACAGCAACCACAGCTGCATAGATTATTTGCTCAGGTTTCATAATGTGCAATTTAAAAATAAGCTGCTAGAGGGCTTTTCCCTAACTTCTATCCCTTGTTTCAAAGGGCAAAGCCTAGCCGTCATTTTAGAATTAGTAAAATCTCGAAAACCCTTGTCATATTGACAAAGCCACAAACAATATCATAGACTATCTGGGTCTCCCACCATCAATGGATAAGACAATGGTCTCATACCTGTGTGACGTACACTCCTTTAACTTGAATTTCTGCCTTCAGGTCGTAGTGAGCCTTAGTGGTGAAATTGTCGATGGACAGCTGGGTCGACGATACCTGTACCGCTGTCACGCCGTCACGGAAGTGGGCGCTCATAGACTGCTCGCTCAGAATGATGACTGTTGCCATGATATTCGCAGCAAGCAGGTTCATGGATGAGCCCCACTGTAGAATATCAAAAAGGAAGATTTTCCGTGGCTGACTTCAATTTTTCGAATCTCAAATTTCTGAAAATAGATTTTTATACATCCCGCTATCCCAGCAAGCAGTGTGGAACATATGGAGATTAGTGGAAAATACTCCTTAACTTTTAAAAATAAAGGTATTGTTATCAGTTAACTTTGGTGTGTTTTGTTTTTGTTTGTTTTGGTGCGTGTCTGCAGCCATGTCAATATTGCACAAGTGACACGATGTAAGGCAGAAGTGGTGCAATAAGATACTTGGAGAATTGGAAGTTTGGTTTTGCACAGGTCCAATGATATTGTAGCTGATATAGCCAGAATGACTAATGGCTACACTCACACAGTAATGTCAGATTGTTAGAGGCACACACTTAGAGCTTGTCACAACGATGTTCAGCCAAATGTATCAGGCTCTTGTAATTTCATAATAATAATATTAGCATTGCAGTGAAGGCATTGTCTTCAGGCTTGATAAAGTTTGGAAGGAGTTTGTTCAAATTGTTGTGTGGAGAAGGATCGCTAGATTCATTCATTCCCGAAACCAGAAGTTGTAAGATTTAGTATACTAATCTACATATGGGTTGCCCCCAAATAACCCCTTCAGGGGTAAAGTAGGGGGGGAGTTGAGGTCCCGGGCTAAGGCGGGCAGGCCTCCAGCCTGGCACGGAACGACTCAATGGTGGGAGCCGTCGCAACCGTGCCAGGCAGGGTATTCCACTGGGGAATAGTACGGGGAAAGAAGGAGTGTTTATATGTGTCGGTTCTTGCGTGGATGGTGTAAATCTTAAGGTCGTGGCTACCCCTGGTGCGCCCCTGGGCTGGTATCAGCAAACTGTAAGTGTCTACATTAATGTGGTTATTAACAAGTTTGTAGACGAAGGTGAGGCGTCGTTGAGCATTTGTGTCACGTCATACTCAAGGTCAGACTTGTTATTACTTTGACTTGTTATCCATAGTATTACCTGTATTTGGGTTATGTTTCCCTCCAACACTGTCGGTGTCAGAAATTTCCACTTGGCGTCTCCCTCCTGCTTCTTTCCCGCGAGACCCGGCAATGGAGCGTACTTCCACATCACAACCTTACCGTCAGTAGTCCCCCCAGCGAGGACACCTAGTGGAAAGGCACCAAAAGATAGCTTTTGATTGCACTGTACTTAGAGTTAACATTATAGGCTTTGGATCAAAATATTATTAAAAAGGAGTGAAACTGAGAAGCACACTTATATGTATGAGTAATAAAAAGCCAATCATTACACTAATGGAAAACTTGAACTATAATATCAATAGTTGAAAACATTACAAAAGTCTCGGTACTGTTCTTAACTATGATAAATGTGTGGCCTATACCTAGAATTCATATCACTTGTTTAGGCCTTAATTATCGTGACTCTACCTTTTTTGGAACAGAAGGACAGACAGTTGACTGACTCCCCAGATGTGAAGGAGACAGTGCTGTCTATAGGCAGGGGCAGGGCATAGTTGTCGTCTTTCTCCAAATCCCACATTCTGCAAAAGGAAAATGCATTTTAGTATTGTACCTAACAACAACTGTTACAGTTTTTCACTTTCCAGGATCAATTTTGCATCTCAACATCTTAATATATCTTTTCACATTTTGTAAACATTTTTCTCCACTTTGCATGAGAGCCCATGTGGTTGATTTTTATTTTAAGATTAAAATTCAAGTCAATAATCTAAATTGTTATGAAAATACACTTCCATCAATTTTAAGACATGAAGGTCAAATTTTTTGATTGACAGGAACAATTTTACCCCGTGCCAATAAGCAAATATATGTCCAGGGATGGAGGGATGGGTCCTGGAGGTAGACTTACACTAAACATATGATATCCTGATTAATAACTGTTGTAAAATATATATTATATATATCATCTATCCTCTACAAACTAAGATTTAAAAATCTGGCATTGCCCCTGTTGAAGCCATGTAAATGTTGTCTTAAGCAAAATTTGGACACCATATGGGGCACTGTCTGAATGATCATTTCATAGACTAGAATGTTGTGACAAACCTGATTAGGGGTTCCCCAGTAGCTGTGGCCATAAGCCCTCGCCCTGCCCAGATGATGTTTAACTGTCCTGTCTTTCCACTCAGCTTCACCTGTCAATCAAAACATCGATTACAAATTAAATCAGTGACATATACATCTACATGTATTATGTGTATGCATTAAAAAAAGCTGGTCACTGAAAAAAATCAGATAGTGATTTTCAATGTTACAGAGCAACATGTTGGAAATTCTATATTTCAACTTGTCTTTTATTTCAGAAGGTTGTTTGAAAATGAAGATATTATTACAGTCTGTATGTTTGCTTGTCCTGATGTGCGTGCATAGTTGGCCCCGGTCCAAATTTGTTTCGCAGAAATCCAAGTATGGCATGTGCAAGTATAGAGCATGCAATGATGGACAATGGTTATGTTATATTTTGTCAAGGATCTTACAAAAACTCTTCATACTTCACACGGATATGAGATGCTTGATTTGTTTGTTTGTTGTTTATTCCTTTACCTTGGATACTTCCTGAAAGACGCCCTCGGACGACACGTTGTGCTGGGTCAGAACTAGACCAGACGTCACCGTCACGAGAATATTCTTCTCTTCAAAAAAAAGCAGCTTCTCTATGGGTCCATCTGCTGTGAAGGCCTTCGAACTCTTGCCCTTATCATCAAGGTAATAGACATCTCCTAGATTAAATCAGAAGAAAATCCTTGTAAGTGCAAATCAAATAGAACAGAGCTCTTGGATTTCCTGGTTCCTTTGTATAACGAGTTATTCACATGTTTTATGTCTTCTAGAAACTACGATATGATTGAAAAACTATGTGAATTTGTGTACAAATGTTTCAAGAAGAGAGAAGAGACTCTGTAGATTTAGATGGAATATAGAGAAATGTTCTATTTCTTTTACTTCATGTTACCTAATGCATTTAGCCCAAGTTGGGCCTTGAATATGCAATAAAGTTCATTGTCATTGTCATTGTATACAACAGAAGCCATTTCAATAAACACTAAGTTCTGAGATTATGTATTAAGATCATTAACAGACACACACATTTAAATAATGTTGCATAATATTTACACAAAATATGAAGTATCAATACATATGGTATCATTTCAAATGAAAAGTAATGGCAATGACAGAAATACATTAAAAAAGTGAAAAAATAAAAAGTTTCCATTGAATTTGTGCACCAAAATAATTACAACTTTAAGGTCTGTTTGTGCATAAAAATAATGTTTCCACTTATCAAATGTAATTCTCTGATTGACAGGAATATTAATTTCTTACCGTCTATTCCTCCGAGAAAGAAAGCCAGGCCTTCCGATGGACCGAGGGTGATTTTAGAACCAAGGGATTTCTTCCATGAGAACATGTCTAGGGCCTTCTCATCTCCACTTACTGCTGCCCGCGCTAGACCGCTAATGTCACTGCAAAACAGAGGACAGACTATATGTTAACCTTCTCCCTGCTGCCTAACTCTGTAAACAGTATAGAATGGGGTGTCAAACGGCTACTTCAGTGTGCTAATTCAATTTGCAAAGCTCCACTGGTAGTCTTAAATCTTATGATTCCTTTGACAAGTTTGAGATTGAAGTACAGTATACTGCAACAACAAGATTCTATCAATTGATATGAATGGAAGAGATGTAACCATGCAAGGCAACATTTACTACAGTTAACCTCATTTCTAGAAAGACAAAATTAGGGAAAGGAATTAGGGACTAAATTTTGGACTAAATTCCAAATCAACAAAATTTTTAAATAATGTGCAATGCTCAACTTCAGATTTCAACATTTTTACAAAAGTTCATTTCAATCTTAAGAGAATAAAGAATTATAATGTTAAAATTGCCAGTTATATTGTTTCATTGCCTTTCACAATATTTTTGGGTGATCCTTCTTATTTTTCAGACTACTAGTAATTCTGTATCTTAAGCAAACCTAGACAGCCAGTAAGTTGACATGCATACTTTTCTGGGTCTACTGCTGTCCCTGGTTTCACCAGGCACACTGAGATGGACTGTTCCATCTGGTGTTTACAGAAGGGGGTGGCATGGGCTCTGCCTTTCCCATCCATCTTCCACACAGTGATGAGTCCATTCTGCAGAGGATAGAAATAAAGTTTCAATTTTAAATTACAGAACAATTGATAAATACTCATCATATTTAAGTCAAGAAGTTCATCAAAATAAATGAGATAAAATCATAAATACAGTGAAAAAATATATAAAAGAGAAACTTCCCAGGTTAGAAATGCTTTGAGATTTTCACTGCAAGTTTGCATTTTTTGTGGAGACATCTTAGTCTTACTACAAACTCACACTGAAAACATTTATAATTTTGTAACTACAGTTAGCTGGTTAACAGTTTGAACTGCACATGCTGCAGAGTGTGATACATTGTAGTAAACATGCCAAAGTTAAGGCCCCTGAGACATTAACAAAACACTTATTTACTGGACATGTATTGATAAGCATGGTCTAGCCAAGAACTGTTAACAAATTAGCATACCATGTGAAGTTCAAACCGTGAACCTGCTTATTGTTTAGACTGCAAACTCATGATTTTCATGTGCCACGAAATTTATACATATTCCCCCACCTTGTCACCGGACAACAGACGAGTCCCATTGGTGCTCCACTCCAGGATTGCCACCCCCGCATCGTGAATGGACTTGGCCTCGTGCAGCTCCTTGTCCTGATCGTTCCACATCAGGACATCTCCGTTCTCCCAGCCCATGGCCAGGATACGGTAGTTCGGGTGCCAGCTCATGCACGTCACTTGTGATGAACGCTGGATACAACCGTCTGGAACTGGCTCTCCCTAATAATAAAAAACATAACATTTGTTAACGCCTTTAATATCACTGTACTAAAAGGAAATGTGGCATTGATGTGGCACAACGGTTAGAGCGTTGGACTCAGAACCAATAGGTCCGGGTTCGATACTCACCATGCCCCGATGTTGTGCCCTTGGGAAAGGCACTTAACAAGATATTTCTTAAATACCATGACCGGTGAAGTGACGCCCACCGAGCCTATTCGGCTAATCTGTCAAACAGTGTGCCAAAAAACACACTACGGATTTAGTTGCTGATGTGCCACTGCCAACATCAAGCACATTTGCCACTAAGAACCATAAAAATTTTAGAAAAAAAGTAATCTATTATAATTCCGGAATTCCCAGAATTCTGGATCCACTTTTTTGAATTCTTCAGAATTCTGGCTCCAATTCTTAGAAATCTGCAGAATGGGGCTAATCCCCAGGGGGTCATCAATGGCTGCTACATATTTCTAACTTCATTTTCACCTACCAGATATGATATTAAGTCATTTGGGTTTAAGATAACTGAAATGTGGGAGGTAGTCTTAAATTAAAGTGGAATTCCAAAATTAAACTGGGGGCTGTTAAATTTGGTACTAGATACTTTAGTATAACAAAATTAATCAATACGCAGGGTTTTGGTCAGACTTAGCTAGATGTCTTTTCATCATCTCTGCGAAACCTTGCTCACCACCTGGTGTGATCTGACCTCATGACCACTATTTTTAACAGTTCCTGGAAAAAAACTGCTGTTAGAGTCGATTCCACATTACCGAGAGGGTGTTTGTTGCCTTTTGTTCTAACATTTGCAAAACCTTTGTAACAATCTAAGGGAGATAAGTGACTGTTTAGAACAATTTCCAACATTCATTTGATGTTCTAAATAGTTTTTGCTGTGTTCAAACATGTTAGACAAATTTCTAACATTACAGATGTTATTTGTATTATTTTCGAAACTGTTGGAAAATAGGTTGATCATTTATTCCTATATGTTCCAACATTATAACAACATGGTATAACTGGGTCAGTGGGATGGGAACAGGGCAATTCACACATCCCTTCAAAGTATAGGGGATTAGGCCTGGGTGCCATGCATAGACGCCTCAAGACAAAGGTCTAGACGTGAAATCTAAAAATATACAGAGGCAGACAATAGAGTGCGATTAGCACCTACTTTTATGGGGGCAATAACCCAAATCTACCATTTGAAAAATGATGCAAATTGTTCCAACATGTTCAAACAGTGAAACAATCACATAGATGTTTGAAAATTGTTCTAAATAAAGAGATATTTGTGCAATTACTTTCCAAATAGTTCCAACATATATTTATAAGTTCAAACATGTTCAAACTTTCATTCTTGATTGTTTGAACAATTTAAAACATTTTGACTGGAATAGTCTTTTACCTAAAATTGTTTGAACTCACTAGCAATATTATCTGAAAACCCTCTCGGTGACATGGAATTGACTCTATTAACTTAACACTATGAAATAGAGCTGTGTACCTGTACACTATACCACAGTACCGGGTACAATCAATTAGGTACAGGTCCAAAATACCTGACCCTGCTGTATAGGTACTGGACCTGACTCAGGGGATGGCCACTTTGACAGATAAAATTACTATGAAATTACCGTGGCAGTGCTCTAAAGTCACTCTAAAGCACAGAAAACACATTTGCATGGCTGGAGTCAAATTTCCATCTGTGTTTTCATAAAGATAATACCTTTTTACCAGTTCAAACATGCCTTTGTCCTTATTGAAAATCTAGCATTTTCCAAACAAGTAGTTTAGGTACAGGTTCAGGTACACCTGTACCTAGACCCATGTACCTGTACCTGTACCTAAAATTTGTTTAGGTACACAGCTCTACTATATATATATATATGAAATATTGTTAGCATGACTTCACAAAATGTTTATTTCACACTTGACCTTGATGAGCGTTTACTTTTACTTAAAATTCACAACTTTGTAACAACTTAGCCAAATAAACTTCATGTAACGGTTACATTTATTACTTACATCGTCCATAAACAGGTTGACAGCTCCACCCCCAACACTAGTACTTGCAGCCACGGCCAGCACGCTGTGTGTTCTGTGCCAGGCCAGGTCTGAACATGGTCCTGTACCATCAGGGCTCTGGATCTTACTGTCAAAGTACAGAGCCATCCTCACTGCTCTGGAAGAAAAAAGATAAACAAAAAAAAATGGGATAAGAGGTTGGTTGATCTTCTTCTTTTTTTTTTTTGCATTACCGTTAAACCGACAGTTTTGTATGTTAACTTAAGTACAAGCTGCGTAAGGCTACTAGTACCTTTATACCTTTATACCATCTTCGGGATGAGGAGGCTCGGCCTGTGGTAAGCCCCGTCTCGAACGTTACTCATGTGTTGTACTTCAGACTTTCCCAATGTTTGTCCAGCCGTGCTTTGAACTCGTTGACTATCTTGGAATCCACCACAGATTGTGGTAGTGCATTCCAGTCACTAACTACATGTACTCTAACACTGAAGGACTGACTCCTGAGCCTACCCCTGGCTAAGGGAACCTCGAGCTTACAGCAGTGCCCTATCAAAAGGCTAGGTTGATAGAATTTGATCCACTCACACTGGGAAGATAAAAATCCCATATATCAATATTTTCATACCACTAGGAACACATTCTAACATATAATTCTACTCTAGATGATCTTGATGCAATTGACATTTAAGTGTTCTCATTATCAATTCGTCTGTGATATAACAGAAATCTTGTATCTTATATCATAGAAACATCAGCTGCCATAAATTCTAGTGACTTATGTGCAATTTTCTGATGATCTAAGATAATATGAATTTGTATGTAGGTACTAGAACTTATATAGCACCCCCCTCCCCATACCACAACATTTTCTTCTCCAATACCTGCATAGAAGATCGAAGGCGGCTCACCTTTGACTGTGTTCCTCCAAGAAACTGGACTGTCTTAATCTTTAAGTCTTGTAGGACGGAAACGATAAGAAAGTCCTGCGACTTTCAAGACTAGATTCTTGTTTGATCACTTGCCCTGTTGCCAAGAACTCCAAGTTACTCTCACTCAAAACACCGAATATCTTCGTTTAACTCCTTTAGGACCAAGTCTTCAAGAAAGTACCTAAGACAGACAGGTACGTACAGCGTGCAGTATCCGTCTTACAAGAAAGGACAACTGTATTTTGCACGTTAGGTGTAGTTCATATCGCTGCCAAAGCAACCACCTGTACACAACAAGTGAAACTCCACCATTTTGAAACTGCCCGAAATATGTGAAAGCTCCCGGATGTTGGTATACATTAACTCTCGGCTACCTTCGGTAATCTCCGGAAAAGTACCGACAAAATATAAAAATCAAACAATAACCAACGTTTTCTTATCAAGAAATAAGAATGAAAATTATGTATGCAGTTTTTATAACTTATGTATGATTAAATCTGTGGATTTTAACCCAAATATTGATCGTAAACTTTCTAGATTGCAAAATTTCGTCATCTCGCAAAGCATGCTGGGACAGCTTAAACTTTCAAGATGGCGGAAGGCGGTGATTTTGACGTCTGCTTGCAGACTTACCAGTACATTTACCGGCGAGATTTGCTCAAGTGAGTATTTTTACGCAGTGGCAGTGTGTGGGAACAGTTGCTGTGAAATTTTACCTTTGTTTTAAGGTATTGACGGGCTGTAATTTACAACTGGGAGGAATTCACGGGCCCGGCGAGCTTTGACTGATCGGTCAACGACCTTTGGCCGAGCAGTGAACTTTTCCAACTGAGACAAAAATACGTTCTAAAGCGATACTTTCTTAAATGACATTTATGTTTTGATGTAAATATTAAACAGTCTGGTTTTCTGTTTGTAGAACCCTTCCATGCTTGTGTTAACTAAAGAGACCGGGTAAAACTAAAGTAGCAAGGGCACTAAGTCAAGATCAGAGTCCACTTTGTAAATTAGGCCATGTTGATTTGATTATGTCATATGGGTGACATCCTCTGGGAACTCCAAAACTGATGCGAGCATGCAATGCAAATAGGAAAAAAAGTTTGCAAAAAAAATTGCCTTGATTGCAAAATCTGCATAAGGAAATTTGTCTTTACTAGTTAAACATTTCCATAGCCCTTGTACAAGTTTGAACACAACGGTTGCTGGTGGGAATTTTGGCTATGATTGTAGAGTGTTCTGTATTCTCACACACACAGGGGCAAGGTGGCCTTCATCACTGGTGGTGGTTCTGGTATCGGCTTCAGAATAGCAGAGGTGTTCATGAGGTAAGCTACTGTTTTATTTTGATTCAAGGAGATTGTGTGTGTGTGTGTGTGTGTGTGTGTGTGTGTGTGTGTGTGTGTGTGTGTGTGTGTGTGTGTGTGTGTGTGTGTGTGTGTGTGTGTGTGTGTGTGTGTGTGTGTGTGAAATGATTGCAGTGTGTGTGTAATGTCTGTAATTGCCAGGGAAACAGGACCACCTCTCTTCTGCTGGGTGTCCCCTGCAAATTAAAAGGAGGATGTCTAATTTTTGGGTTTTCTTAGTGTAGCGCATCCAGAAGATGCCCAGATGCCATGCTAGTTAAAAGCCTGGTATATATTAAAGATTAAACTTAGTAGTGTTGAGGTCAGAGGCAGCTTATGATGATTTTTGATAACTTTTCCTTCTTAAGTTCTTTTTAAAAGCTCACAATACCTTGAACAGAGCAGAGCCTAGCATGCAAATACATAATGTAACTAAAAGGCACATAATATAAAGGAGGGGTGTAACAAACTAGTACAGCAAGTAGCTCTCATATTTTGTTTTCCATACCTTACCTCAGACCTTGGATCCTCCCGCAACTTTGTTGCATAGGTCAACTTGGCTTCGGGTACTCCTCCTCCAAAGGTTGCGGTCTTGTGCTACTGCTGCCATTTCCTCCTTCCTCTTATGTTTTCCATAATTTTTCTTCTTTTTCAGGCATCAGTGCTCTGTAGTCATTGCAAGTCGTAACCTGGAAAAAGTCAAAGCAGTGAGTAGATGGACTTCCTAGTCTTCACATTAAGCTTATGTCTGAAATGAAAAAGATCTTTCTTTCGTCCTCAAATGATTATTTGTCTGTTTGTACATGTATGACACAATCAGTGAGGTCACTGACGAAAGACAGCGGATGCTGTCTGAAATGTCTGACTGTTTCAAAATTTTATCCAGTTGCTTGAGTAACTATTTTTGGCGTAATTATCAGTGAATTTCATTTGTTACATGAGTACAGGCTGCTGCAAAGTTGGAGAAAGCCACTGGAGGAAAATGCCTTGCTCTGCCCATGGATGTCAGAAAGGTGATGGAAAATATATACCTCTTGACTAGCTTTAGTGATAGATAAGTCCATAGTTATCTGCAACATATAGTTTGATATATGCTCTTTGAAGTCCTCAGTCGGGGTTCATGCTAGGCAGGAAAGGTATAAATTTTTTAAAGGAAAAGTTCAAATTTCTAATGATAGAAATGTAACCGGGTAATATTATTATTAGATATTTCAGCCAGTTATAATACATGATGTAGAACTGCGTCTGCGTGAGCTAAAAGCACTTAAGCTGGTACAGAATTACAACTAGCTCATTACTTGGGTTATAATATATGAATGTAGAACTGCGTCTGCGTGAG
This sequence comes from Branchiostoma lanceolatum, assembly GCF_035083965.1. Classification (NCBI taxonomy): domain Eukaryota; kingdom Metazoa; phylum Chordata; class Leptocardii; order Amphioxiformes; family Branchiostomatidae; genus Branchiostoma; species Branchiostoma lanceolatum. Next base: position 15,712,112 of record NC_089729.1, read on the forward strand.
CTTAAAGCACTTAAGCTGGTACAGAATAACAACTAGCTCATTACTTGGGTTATAATATATGATGTAGAACTGCGTCTGCGTGAGCTTAAAGCACTTAAGCTGGTACAGAATTACAACTAGCTCATTACTTGAGCAGCTTAGAATGATCTTTAGACATGTTTGGTGTGGCAACTGCTCAATAATATTACCTAGGCCTTTTTTCACGACAGTGTTTAGAAGTACATGTATATCCTTACCTGTCTGTTGTTCCTTGTGTGTACTTTTAGGCAGACCAGATCCTTGCAGCTGTTGATGCTGCGCTGTCTCACTTCAACAGGATTGACATTCTAGTCAACAGTGAGTTTTTTTTAATAATTTTTTTTAAATTCCATTTCACAAAATGAATAACACATAATACAAACAAGAGAAAATCAAAGTACAGGAAAATGAACATAAGCCACGGATCCAAAACAATAAGTAAAGGTGGAAACAAATGGACTACTTATAATTTTGTAATATCCAAAATAATAGTAATAACAGCCTCATTGGCAAGTAAATATAACAAAATCAGTATCAACCAAAGGTAACAATATACTGAAATTAAACAGAACTTATGTTAACAAATTAATATGAAAAGTCCATATCAACAGAATCATGAGAACATACACTGTAAGTAACAAAAAGAACTAATAGTGACTGATCAGTGGCGAATACAAATGGCAAAAAAAACAATATCAACCAAAGATAACAATTATTACATTCGATTAAAACAAATTAGTTATTACCAAACTGTGAGTTTACACATCATACAACTATTATCAAACATAGTGAAGAATCATATACGTAACTGCTTCAAAATGCTGCTTGCTTGAACACATTATGTTAATGTTAGGTAATAGGATCAGTTTGTGACTGAAGACTGCATCCAAATTGCAGCCATTTAGTTTCTTGAGCTGAAATTCAATAATGCAATCTGTATCGATATCTTTCTTGTAATTTTTCTGGCTCTTAGTCTTACCTGTTTCTTCATGACCTCAATGAAAAGTGACTTTCAGGCCAATTTGAGTTTTTCATGAACAGATAAATGCGTGAAATCAAACAAACAATGTCTGCTTACTATTCATCTATTTATTAGATCTTCATGAACATCTTGTACATGAACAGCCAGGGTTGCCCAACTAGGACCTGTTTACTATAAAATTGTTGACATTATTTCCTATTTTGTATAATTATGTATATTGTTAATAGTGGTTTGTATATATAGTTTATTTTATCTTATGTTGGACAGAAGCTAGAGAAAGGATCTATCCTGCTCCTTTTGTCCTGTTATATTATACATTTGCATCTTAAAGGAAGTTGAAATTTAAAAAAAAAATACCTGTACCTTCTTGCAATGAAGCCATAACATATTATTTTCTAATACCTTAACTGTTAGACTAAGTCTTATAAGCCTAAGGATTTCTTTAGAAAGACATGGATAGTAAATGTGTCGTACATTACAGATGCTGCCGGTAACTTCTTATGTCCTGCCAGTAAGTTGTCCTTCAACGCCTTCAAGACTGTTATGGAGATCGATGCCCACGGTTCCTTCAACTGCAGCAAGGCAGTCTTCGACAAGTACATGAAGGTGAGGTGTTTTAAATCCCTTTCAAAAACGAGACTTCCAACTTCCTGTCAGCATGTTTTCTTTTAATGACTACAGTGAAGTCATTTGGGAGATGGTTCAAGAGGTTACATTGTGATATGTCAAAAAAATGTGTCAAATGTGTGTTAAAGGCATCCAGAGCATTTATGAGGCTTGGAACTTGAATAAAAAAACTCAAATTTCTAGTCATTCCTACACATAGTAAGTTTCAATAACACTACTTAGTACTAGTATACCATTACATATCGACATTAAAGGAGCAAAGATACGATGTCGTTGTGTGGTGAGAAGACTGATAGAAAATCCAAGCCCAAGTATAGACTGATCCTGACTGCCCATCACAATTAGCGGTTCGCTCAATGAGAGAGTGACTGCATGTCCGTCCAATATTTGCATTTTTATGTTTTAATTTTGCTTTTCTACGTTTTGACGGAGGTGGGCGGGGCTATGGTATCGGTCTATTTACACTAGGCGTGTGAAACTAAAAGATCACCATGTAGCTTATTTATTTTTGTGCCGCTTTTGATCACTTTTGATAAGAAATCCGCAAGCAAATGTGGTAAACAGTGGCATTTAATGTCAATTTCATAGAGAATACAGGAACTAGAATATTTCCAGTTTTCAAGCCTCATAAAATGCTCGGGGTGCCTTTAACGTAACCCTTGCGTTTGTCCACAGGACCATGGAGGCAGTATAGTGAACATTACTGCCACCCTGCATCATAGAGGCGTGCCTCTACAGACACATGCTGGTTCAGCCAAGGCAGCCATTGGTGAGGCAGTAACAGATTTATTCTTGATACACATTTAATGTAAATCTTAGATGTTTATAGTGTTTTTATTTTTGCGGTGACCTCTCCTTATTGTGAAGTCATAAAGAAATGTGTTTCTAGATCTGTACTGCAGGATTGTTTCCTCTGCAAATTTTGAACTCTGTAAAAACCTACTTTTTCCTCCTATCACGAATTAAAACCACAGCAAAAGTAAATGATTTTATAGTATGCATAACCTTATATCATCAATTGAAATATGGACTTATACATACAGGAAAAATCAGTTGCAGAAGGAGTCAGATGAGCTACTTTCAGAACATAGCACTGTATCAATAGCTTTTATCTCCATGAAAAATGGAGATATAGTTTTGGTTGTGTCTGTCTGTGTGTGTGTCTGTGTGTGTGTGTGTGTGTGTGTGTGTGTATGTGTGTTTATGTTTCCGCACTACTGTAGTCAGCATAACTCAAGAACCTCTTGGATTGCGGTGATATTTGGTATGTGGGCAGGTGATGTGAAGCCAAAAGTCAAGGTCAATTTTGGGCCCCCTGGTATGTGACCTTGGTACCGCAGCAGAACTTCCGTTTTTGTATCTTTTGATCTGGACATGTTATGGTCTTGATTTTTGGTTGGGTGATAGCTTGTTGTTGCTGTTCTCCTGTACAGATGCGATGACTCGCCATCTTGCAGTGGAGTGGGGACAGCACGGCATCAGGATCAACTGTGTGGCTCCTGGTCCCATCGATGACACCGAGGGCATGAGGCGTCTGGGTACGGGCTTGGTTTGATCTTACACATGCTCCTACATGTATACAATAATGAACACAGATAATTCATTTCATTCAGGATGTAGGATCCTATCTTTAAAAGTGCTTTGTATATTTTTAGCAACGAATACTACTTTGAAGCAACTACAAAATGATAAATGGTTATTTCCTTATTGATTTGTACATTTGTATTTTGTTGCTTTCCTTCTTGTATATGCCTCCTTTCCCCCTTCAACATGTTATTATTCTGTGAACTGCCTTAACCAGTAGACAGAAATGCAATGAACCAGTTCTTGGTTTGAACAATGCATACACGAGGTCAAACTTGAAGCCCCATAATTGTAAACAATCCTTGTGTAGACCATGCTTCATACCGTGTCCAGATGTGTTTTGTTTATGTCTTACTCTTAGAGACCTTCACCTTTGAGATGTTGCCCACAATATTACCCACAATGCATCATACTGTGATGTGCATTTTGAACCATGAAGCTGCTTATAAGTGACTTAATTGTGTTTTTCAATTTTTTATACCATATCCAGATGTGTTTTATTTATGTCTCAGGGGTCTTCAACTTTGACATGTGACACACAATATTACCCACAATACATCACACTGTGCATGTGCAGTTCGAACAGTGAACCTGCTTATTCAGCGTTTTTACCTGATGTCCATTATTATTTTATAATTCAAGGTGGTGCAAAACTGAAGCAGCAGACGGGCAGTATGGAAGCCTTGACATTTAGGACGATCCCCGCAGGGCGCCTAGGAACCAAGGAGGACATCGCTAACGGTGCCTTGTACCTCGTCAGCCCCGCGGGATCGTTCGTTACCGGAACCAACCTGATCGTGGATGGTGGACACTGGCTCACACAGAATACCACCGTTGTGCTAGGCAGGCTGTAAGACCACTACAACCTCCAAGCATTGCCTCTTGGAAAACAGAAGTTGTTCTTTTCCTTGTAGGAGCCTTTTTTGGTAATCCCAGAAAAGTAAGGTTTGCAAAATGTAAACCATAAAAAGTGCCTTTAATTTCATTTCTAATAGAAATACTATTCAAGAGTTAATTTGAAGCACTGAAACTTTTAAGTCTAACATGATACAGACAACTTCTTTATTTTCAAGTAGTCACTGAGGTAAATGTGCTTTGTTCTGTGTTAAGAGCTTTTTAACTTTTCAATCTGGTATGTAGAGTGGAACTGACAAATCTTTAGAAGCAGAACTAAGGTAATCCCATGCGAAGAATGGGCATAATGAAGAATGACTGGTATTGATATTGCTTACCTGTCTGAACGTATAGATATTCTTATAGACAAATGTATTAAAAATGATATAAAGACAGTACCCTTTGAGTAATGGCTACTGATGGTAATACAAGTTTGTTCCACAAGTTATGCTGACGTTTATGTAAGGTCAAGCCATGGAAATCATGTTTCAACAATAGTTGAGAAAGGAAACATAATATGCAATATGGAAGTGATTTTCTGAATATATCAATACATGTTAAATCAAAAATGATAAGTTCTATATATTTAGCTGTCCTGATAAATGTTATACCTGAAATAAGATGATGTATCAAAATGAATAAAATCAATACACCAGAATTGGTGTCCTCATAATAATGTTATATATGTGGGAGAAAAGTTTATTCCTTTAATAGTGCAGGTTTTTTATAGTTGTTTTCTATATACAACGCTTAAAATGATAATCTGCTGCAGTTTAAAGGAAAAGACCATAGAAACTCAACGAATATGTCAATAGATTTAAGATATTCGAAGCACTGCTCAATGTCAAAAGCTAAACATGATACCCAACAGTGGCATGCAAAGCAAAGTCAATGCATCATTCTTACCGTTTGCTCGTCTATGGTATTCATCATTATCAGTCATAACTCACCAGATTATCTGGTAATTATTAAAGCTTTATATCATATATAACAACTCAAAAACATCGGCTTTACAGGGGCCACGTGGCTGTGTGATATTGTAGTCGGGCATGGAAAGCTTTGATATTGACCCACATACTGTGTAGGGGACTGCCACTCGCCACGTCTGGTTCAAATTCCTTGGAACCAGCATCCCGATTGCAAGTTTGCGCCCGGGTCTGGACACGACTGTGTCGGAAAAGTGTATTTTCAGAGGGGACGTTAAGCCGGTAGCCACTCGTGTAGATCTAGAGGGAGCTTAATTTAGGCGTTAGCCTCAAGCGTCAAACCTTTGCACGTAAAAGGACCCAACTTTATCGAGAAGAGTACGAGTGACCCGGTTTCCTTGGCCAAAAAAACACGCCAGCCCCCATGATCCAAGCTGCTAAGACTTGGGCACGAAGGTTTTTAGAGCGCCGGCTTTACACCAAAACCTGCTAAAACTCCACGGAACAATCGGGGGAAAGCACCCAATACACCATTCCAGCAAGCACAGCCTACTACGGTGCCGACGACTACAGCAACGACAGACGCTACGACGGCTGACTACGACTCGGTAAGCAAATGTTTAGTTTAACGTCAAAGAGCGCACACCAAAAAGTGTCAGAGCATACAAAGTTAACATTGATCATGAGTTTAAACGCACATATAGAGAACTAGCCTCCGTTGCAGACTCCTTCCGGCTGTTTTCTTTTTCAAGGTACAGTTTTACTATTATATTTTTGTCTTATTGCTAGCCGGGAAGCAATAAGACAAAAATGTAATCATTATAGTAAAACTGTAACTTGAAAAAGAAAACAGCCGGAAGGAGTCTGCAACGGAGGCTATAGAGAACAAGGCTGATTAAGTTTTTAAAGGCTAAGGAATAGTCGAATTTGTTCATACCTAGGTTGAGAACACTTGGACGAGCACAGCCAGTATATAAAGTCAAGGTTTTCCGTATGCGTAGGTCGTATAAGCTCCATAAAGCCATAAGGATGATCATAAGCCGCAACTTATAATAATCTAAGTGTTGAACATACGTAACTTTTATCACTTTGTGTTTTTCGCAACTATAAACTATTAGTCCAAATTACGACGTGGTCAAATCAAGGAGGTTTTATTATATTCGTTTCAGATCGTCGTACAATTTTGATGCCGTAGAATTTTCAACCAAAATGCGACAGATTAAATCTGGAATTTGTCACAAATATTGATCGTAAACTTTCAAGATCGGAAAACTTCGTCATCTCGCAAAGCATGCTGGGATAGTGTAAACTTTCAAGATGGCGGAAAGCGGTGATTTTGACGTCTGCTTGCAGACTTATGAGTACATTTACCGGCGAGACTTGCTCAAGTGAGTATTTTTACGCAATGACAGTGTGTGGGAACATTTGCTTTGAAGTTTTACCGTTGTGGTAAGGTATTGACGCGCTGTAATTTACAACTGTAAGGAATTTACGGGCCCGGCGAGTTTTGACTGATCGGTCAACGACCTTTGGCCGAGCTGCAAACTTTTCCAACTGAGACAGAAATTTACATTCTAAAGTGATACTTTCATAAACGGCATTTATGATTTGATGTAAATATCAAACAGTTTGATTTTCTGTTTGTAGAACCCTTCCATTCTTGTGTTAACTTAAGAGACTGGGTAAAAGTAGCAAGGGCACTAATTAAGTCGAGATCAGAGTCCATTTTGTAAATTAGGCCATGTTAATTTGATTATATGGATGACATCGTCTGGGAACCCCAAAACTGATGCGAGCGTGCAATTCAAATAGGAAAAAAAAGTTTGCAAAAAAGAAAGTTGCCTTAATTGTGAAAACTGCATAAGGAAATTTGTCTTTACTAGTAACATTTCCATAGCCCTTGTTCAAGTTTGAACACAATGGTAGCTGGTGGAAATTTTGACTATGAATGTAGATTGTTCTGTATTCTCACACATACAGGGGCAAGGTGGCCTTCATCACTGGTGGTGGTTCTGGTATCGGCTTCAGAATAGCAGAGGTGTTCATGAGGTAAGCCGATGTTTTATTTTGATTCAAGGAGACCGTTTCCTGTGTGTGTGTGTGTGTGTGTGTGTGTGTGTGTGTGTGTGTGTGTGTGTGTGTGTGTGAAACAATGGCAGTGTGTGTGTAATGTCTGTAATTGCCAGGGAAACAGGACCACCTCTCCTGGGTGTCCCCTGCAAAAGGAGGATGTCTAATTTCTTGGTTTTCTTAGTGTAGCGCATCCAGAAGATGCCCAGATGCCATGCTAGTTAAAAGCCTGGTATATATTAAAGATTAAACTTAGTAGTGTTGAGGTCAGAGGCAGCTTATGATGATTTTTGATAACTTTTCCTTCTTGAGTTCCTTTTAGAATCTCACACTACCTTGAACAGAGCAGAGCCTAGCATGCAAAAACATAATGTAAGAGACACATAATAAAGGAGGGATGTAACAACCTAGTACAGCAAGTAGCTCTCATACTATGTTTTCCATAAGATAGTTAAAAGTTTTCTTCTTTTGCAGGCATCAGTGCTCTGTGGTCATTGCAAGTCGTAACCTGGAAAAAGTCAAAGCAGTGAGTAGATGGACTTCCTAGTCTTCACATTGAGCTTATGTCTGAAATGAAAAAGATCTTTCTTTTGTCCTCAAATTATTATTTGTCTGCTTGTACATGTATGACACAATAGTAGAGTAATTATCACTGAGGTCACTGACGAAAGACAGCGGATGCTGCATGTCTGAAACGTCTGACTGTTTCAAAATTTTATCCAGTTGCTTGAGTAACTATTTTTGGCGTAATTATCAGTGACTTTAATTTGTTACATGTGTACAGGCTGCTGCAAAGTTGGAGAAAGCCACTGGAGGAAAATGCCTTGCTCTGCCCATGGATGTCAGAAAGGTGATGGAAAATATATACCTCTTGACTAGCTTTAGTGATAGATAAGTCCATAGTTATCTGCAACATATAGTTTGATATATACTCTTTGAAGTCCTCAGTCAGGTTTAGGGCTACCTTAACATGAATTTCATGCTAGGCAGGAAAGGTATAAATTGTTGAAAGGTAAAGTTTAAATTTCTAATGATAGAAATTAATGTAACCGGGTAAATAGATATTTCAGCCAGTTATAATATATGATGTAGAACTGCGTCTGCGTGAGCTTAAAGCACTTAAGCTGGTACAGAATTACAACTAGCTCATTAGTTGGGTTATAATATATGATGTAGAACTGCATCTGCGTGAGCTTAAAGCACTTAAGCTGGTACAGAATAACAACTAGCTCATTACTTGGGTTATAATATATGATGTAGAACTGCGTCTGCGTGAGCTTAAAGCACTTAAGCTGGTACAGAATAACAACTAGCTCATTACTTGGGTTATAATATATGATGTAGAACTGCGTCTGCGTGAGCTTAAAGCACTTAAGCTGGTACAGAATAACAACTAGCTCATTACTTGGGTTATAATATATGATGTAGAACTGCGTCTGCGTGAGCTTAAAGCACTTAAGCTGGTACAGAATTACAACTAGCTCATTACTTGGGTTATAATATATGATGTAGAACTGCGTCTGCGTGAGCTTAAAGCACTTAAGCTGGTACAGAATAACAACTAGCTCATTACTTGGGTTATAATATATGATGTAGAACTGCGTCTGCGTGAGCTTAAAGCACTTATTAAGCTGGTACAGAATTACAACTAGCTCATTACTTGGGTTATAATATATGATGTAGAACTGCGTCTGCGTGAGCTTAAAGCACTTAAGCTGGTACAGAATTACAACTAGCTCATTACTTGGGTTATAATATATGATGTAGAACTGCGTCTGCGTGAGCTTAAAGCACTTATTAAGCTGGTACAGAATTACAACTAGCTCATTACTTGGGTTATAATATATGATGTAGAACTGCGTCTGCGTGAGCTTAAAGCACTTAAGCTGGTACAGAATTACAACTAGCTCATTACTTGGGTTATAATATATGATGTAGAACTGCGTCTGCGTGAGCTTAAAGCACTTAAGCTGGTACAGAATAACAACTAGCTCATTACTTGGGTTATAATATATGATGTAGAACTGCGTCTGCGTGAGCTTAAAGCACTTATTAAGCTGGTACAGAATTACAACTAGCTCATTACTTGGGTTATAATATATGATGTAGAACTGCGTCTGCGTGAGCTTAAAGCACTTAAGCTGGTACAGAATTACAACTAGCTCATTACTTGGGTTATAATATATGATGTAGAACTGCGTCTGCGTGAGCTTAAAGCACTTAAGCTGGTACAGAATTACAACTAGCTATATAGCTCATTACTTGGGCAGCTTGAAATGATCTTTAGACCAATACAACATGTTTGGTGTGGTAACTGCTCAATATTAGGCCTTTTTTCACGACACAGTGTTTAGAAGTACATGATTGTATATCTTTACCTGTCTGTTGTTCCTTGTGTGTACTTTTAGGCAGACCAGATCCTTGCAGCTGTAGATGCTGCGCTGTCTCACTTCAACAGGATTGACATTCTAGTCAACAGTGAGTTTACACTTCACACAACTGTTATCAAACATAGTAAAGAATCATGTACTTAACTGCTTCAAAATGCTGCTTGCTTGAACACATTATGTTAATGTTAGGTAATAGGATCAGTTTGTGACTGAAGACTGCATCCAAATTGCAGCCATTTAGTTTCTTGAGCTAAAATTCAATAATGCAATCTGTATCGATATCTTTCTTGTAATTTTTCTGGCTCTTAGTCTTACCTGTTTCTTCATGACCTCAATGAAAAGTGACTTTCAGGCCAATTTGAGTTTTTCATGAACAGATAAATGCGTGAAATCAAACAAACAATGTCTGCTTACTATTCATCTATTTATTAGTTCGGCATGAACATCTTGTTACATAAACACCCAGGGTTGCCCAACTAGGATCTGCTTACTATTACTATAAAATTGTTGACACTATTTCCTATTTTGTATATGTATATTGTTAACGGTGGTTTGTATATATATATATAGTGTATTTTATCTTATGTTGGACAGAAGCTAGAGAAAAGATCTGCCATGTTCCTTTTGTCCTGTTGTTATACATTTTGTATCTTAATGAAGTTTAAATTCAACAAAACTACTTGTACCTTCTTGCAATGCATCCATAACATATTCTTTTCTAATACCTGAAATGTTAGACTAAGTCTTATTAGCCTAAGGATTTCTTTAGAAAGACATGGATAGTAATTACAAATGTGTGAAACATTACAGATGCTGCTGGTAACTTCTTGTGTCCTGCCAGTAAGTTGTCCTTCAACGCCTTCAAGACTGTTATGGAGATTGATGCCCACGGTTCCTTCAACTGCAGCAAGGCAGTCTTCGACAAGTACATGAAGGTGAGGTGTTTTAAATCCCTTTCAAAAACGAGACTTCCAACTTCCAGTCAGCATGTTTTCTTTTAATGACTACTGTGAAGTCATTTGGGAGATGGTTCAAGAGGTTACATGTGTTATGTCAAAAAATGTGTCAAAAGTGTGTTAAAGGCATCCAGAGCATTTATGAGGCTTGGAACTTGAATAAAAATACTCCAATTTCTAGTCATTCCTGCACATAGTAAGTTTCAATAACACTATATCATTACATATTGACATTAAACAAGGAAAGATACGGTGTTGTAACTGTCGTTGTGTGGTGAGAACTGATAGAAAATCCAAGCCTAAGTAGACTGATCCTGACTGCCCATCACAATTAGCAGTTCGCCCAATGAGAGAGTGACTGCATATCCATCAAATATTTGCATTTTTATCTTTTAATTTTGCATTTCTACGTTTTTATGCAGGTGGGCGGGGCTATGGTATCGGTCTATGTACACTAAGCCTGTGAAACTAACAGATCACCATGTAGCTTATTTTTGTGGCGCTTTTGAGCACTTTGATAAGAAATCCGCCCGCAAATGTGGTAAACAGTGGAATTTAATGTCAATTTCATAAAGAACACAGGAACTAGAATATTTCCAGTTTTCAAGCCTCATAAAATACTCAGGGTGCCTTTAACGTAACCCTTGCGTTTGTCCACAGGACCATGGAGGCAGTATTGTGAACATTACTGCCACCCTACATCATAGAGGAGTACCTCTACAGACACATGCTGGTTCAGCCAAGGCAGCCATTGGTGAGGCAGTAACAGATGGCTTTATTCTTGATACACATTTACTGTAAATCTTAGATGTTCATAGTGGTTTTGTTTTTGCTGTGACCTCTCCTTATTATGAAGTCATAAAGAAATGCGTTTCTAGATCTGTACTGCAGGATTGTTTCCTCCTCAAATTTTGAACTCTGTAAAAACCTACTTTTTCCTCCTATCACGAATTAAAACCACAGCAAAAGTAAATGATTTTATAGTATGCATAACCTTATATCATCAATTGAAATATGGACTTATACATACAGGAAAAATCAGTTGCAGAAGGAGTCAGATGAGCTACTTTCAGAACATAGCACTGTATCAATAGCTTTTATCTCCATGAAAAATGGAGATATAGTTTTGGTTGTGTCTGTCTGTGTGTGTGTCTGTGTGTGTGTGTGTGTGTGTGTGTGTGTGTGTGTGTGTTTATGTTTCCGCACTACTGTAGTCAGCATAACTCAAGAACCTCTTGGATTGCGGTGATATTTGGTATGTGGGCAGGTGATGTGAAGCCAAAAGTCAAGGTCAATTTTGGGCCCCCTGGTATGTGACCTTGGTACCGCAGCAGAACTTCCGTTTTTGTATCTTTTGATCTGGACATGTTATGGTCTTGATTTTTGGTTGGGTGATAGCTTGTTGTTGCTGTTCTCCTGTACAGATGCGATGACTCGCCATCTTGCAGTGGAGTGGGGACAGCACGGCATCAGGATCAACTGTGTGGCTCCTGGTCCCATCGATGACACCGAGGGCATGAGGCGTCTGGGTACGGGCTTGGTTTGATCTTACACATGCTCCTACATGTATACAATAATGAACACAGATAATTCATTTCATTCAGGATGTAGTATCCTATCTTTAAAAGTGCTTTGTATATTTTTAGCAACGAATGCTACTTTGAAGCAACTACAAAATGATAAATGGTTATTTCCTTATTGATTTGTACATTTGTATTTTGTTGCTTTCCTTCTTTTATATGCCTCCTTTCCCCCTTCAACATGTTATTATTCTGTGAACTGCCTTAACCAGTAGACAGAAATGCAATGAACCAGTTCTTGGTTTGAACAATGCATACACGAGGTCAAACTTGAAGCCCCATAATTGTAAACAATCCTTGTGTAGACCATGCTTCATACCGTGTCCAGATGTGTTTTGTTTATGTCTTACTCTTAGAGACCTTCACCTTTGAGATGTTGCCCACAATATTACCCACAATGCATCATACTGTGATGTGCATTTTGAACCATGAAGCTGCTTATAAGTGACTTAATTGTGTTTTTCAATTTTTTATACCATATCCAGATGTGTTTTATTTATGTCTCAGGGGTCTTCAACTTTGACATGTGACACACAATATTACCCACAATACATCACACTGTGCATGTGCAGTTCGAACAGTGAACCTGCTTATTCAGTGTTTTTACCTGATGTCCATTATCATTTCATAATTAAAGGTGGTGCAAAGCTCAAGCAGCAGACGGGCAGTATGGACGCCTTGACAAGGACGATCCCCGCAGGGCGCCTAGGAACTAAGGAGGACATCGCTAACGGAGCCTTGTACCTCGTCAGCCCCGTGGGATCGTTCGTTACCGGAACCAACCTAATCGTGGACGGCGGGAGCTGGCTCACGCAGAATACCACCGTTATGCAAGGCAGGCTGTAAGACCACTACAACCTCCAAGTATTGCCTCTTGGAAAACAGAAGTTGTTCTTTTCCTTGTATGAGTCTTTGTTGGCAATTCCAGAAAATTAAGGTTTGCAAAATGTAAACTGTAAAAAGTGCCCTTAATTTCATTTCTGATAGAAATACTATTCAAGAGTTAATTTGAAGCACTGAAACTTTCAAGACTAACATGATACAGTTCTTTATTTTCAAATAGTCACTGAAGGTTAATGTGCTTTATTCTATGTTAAAGAGATTTTTAACTTTGCTATCTGGTATAAAGTGTGAAACTGACAAGTCTTAAGAAGCAGAACGAAGTCATATTGAAGAATGACTGGTATTGATATTGCTTACCTGTCTCAATTTATAGATATTACACATGATAAAGACAGTAGCCTTTGAGTAATGGCTACTGATATTACAAATTTGTTCCACAAGTAATTCTGATGTTTATGTAAGGTGAAGCTAGCCATGGAAATCATGTTTCAACAATAGTTAAGAAAGGGAACATAACATGCAATATTGAAGTAATTTTCTGAATATATCAAGACATGTTAGATCAAAGATGATAAGTTATATCATGTAAATTTAGCTATACTAATAAATGATGTATCCAAAGTAATAAAGACTATATACCTGAATTGGTGTCCTCATGATATTAAGTATATGGGAGAAAAGTGTATACCTTTTATACTGTAGTCTTTTAATAGTTGTTTTTTATGACACTTTGAATGACAATTTACTGCAGTTTCAATGGTAAGACCATAGAAACTCAACGCGTAATGCGAATAAACATAAATATTTAAAGCACTACTCAATGTCAAAAGCTAGACATAATACCCAACAATAGCATGCAATGTGACATCAATTTATCATTCTTACCATGGTTTTATGAATGGTATGGATCATTATGACTCAATAGATTATCTCATGATAGTCAAAGATTTAGTATCATAACAACTCTAAAACATCAGCTTTACAAGGTAAGCTGTGTAGTATTGTAGTCGAGCCTCTCGATTTTCCATGGATTTCCCCCCTCTCTCTCACCTAACACTACTAATGATAACCTGTAATTCAGCGTATATTGTTGCCAGGCCAGGCGCTCTACGGGGCAGAATGCGCTTTCCGCCGCGATGGTATCTTTGGAACCCGGTAGTAGTTTGACGCGCCACGGATGGGCCATCACATGGCCTGTTACGCCCGGCCTAACGACAATATAGACTGTCTAGATTCCTGGCTGTACTAATGTCCGAAACGGTGTCATTTGCAAGGAAATTACCACAATGATTTGAGTTTAGAGAATATTGATAGATGGCTTTATAGTTGTTTGAGTAATTCCTCTCTTTTTGGTTCATGTCGCAACCTTTTTGAGTGACCCTCATATTTGTGTCAACTCAAAAGCTATTTAATATCTTTATCAAATTAACGGTGAAAGACTCAAACCATTAGTATGTATCAACTCCATCCGCCTTTGCGTCAACCTACGTTTCGTGTCATTGTACATGTATCAGCTATTAGCTTCCTTTTAGCCGAAAAGCGGCCAAACAAAAACATGCTTTTAAATGCATTTCTGAAACAAGCGGAGCCTTGCCGAACCTGGTACAGTTAAGAATGACGTCACTAGAATTAGCACTGGTCTACCAAATCCATTATGTTTATAAATTCTAGAGATTCAATAATCGAAGGTCCGTAAAAGTTCAGATAATACGGAGATGTAATTTCTAGGTCGGATGTAAACAACATTATGTTGCTAGGAGGTAAAGTTAATGCAATTATACGTCAGCGTAGGCGCACTGTCCCCTGAGGTGTCCGGTTGCCGCTTAATGTTGAGACAGCTTTGCACGCGAAAACAGCTTAATTCCGCTAAGTGCGTTCCTTAAGACTGTTGCAAAGGACGTAAAGTGGTTAGTTACTGACTGCTTGAAGGAACGTGGCGCTTTCTCGGCGCTTTCTTCCATTAGGCAAGACCCGATCGCAAGATGGAAGAGAAGACCGCAACTATACTCGGAACTCTTCGACAGTATGGAGAAACCACCTCGGCGCACGGCATTCCTCGCGCCGTCACCACCAAGTCGGTACCCCGGCGACTGTTCTGGACGTGCCTGTTCCTCGCTTCCTTCAGTTACTTCTGCTGCCAAGCCTACGACCTCGTGAATAAGTACATAGACTACCCCGTCACTACGGACATCAAGATCCAGTGGTCTGAGCTTGAGTTCCCCGCTGTTACGATCTGTAACGCCAACCCCCTTCGGTTCTCCAAGCTTCTACGACTCGGGCATGAAGGTTTCCAGAACGCTGGTTTTATACCAAAACCTGCCAAAACTTCACAGGGCAATCAGGGCAAAGCACAAGGTAGACCGTTACAACAAGCAAAGACTACTACAGTGCCGAGTCCGACGACTACAGTAACGACAGAGGCGACGACGCCCGACTACGACTCGGTAAGGGAATGTTTTAACGTTTAAGAGCTCACACAAAAATAGCATGCAAAAATAACAAGGATAACGGATATACAGTTAAACCTGGATTCAGCAACCACCCAATGGACAGAGGAAAATGGCTGATGAGGACAGTTAGTTTTTCAGTACAGGGTTGGGGAAACTAATAGTATGTAAAAATAGACGGAACTATCTTAATGTTGTTTGTGACTGGAGGTGGTTGCCTTTGCCAGGTGGTTGCCTGGCCAGGTTTGACTGTGTAGATAAAAGTGCAGATAAAGTTGCAGGTATACAAATATGTACCACTCGATATCAGCTTTGAGACCGTTTCTCTGAATTGCATTTAAGAGCTTGTCACATATAATCCTTGCATTGTCTGAAGTTCTATATATAAACATTTATCATAAAAGCTATCGCCAAAGTATAAATTAAAGGCGTTGGAAAGGTTGGATTTCTTTATAGCGAAGTTAAGAACAGACGCGCATAGCCAGTGTATTATCACTGTGAATCTCAACGTATGATACATCTAAAACTGTGTTGAAACTGACAAAACGAAATCCATGATTTTCGGATCACCCCAGAAACTGCGCCACGCAGGAAAGAACATCACTGTAACTGATGGGTTTAACTCTTTTGAGCATGTAAACGTATTTACCTGCCTAGGTGTCACCATTGACTCTTCTCTAAAATGGGCCGCTCACACCGAGCGGATCATAAAAAAACTCCTTGCTGGCCTTAGTGCCGTAAGTCGGGCTAAACCCTTTGTCACTAGGGAGATCCTGCAAGTCATGTGTCGGACCCTGTTGTAGTCACACCTGGATTATTGTGCTACTGCCTGGTTACCATCGCTTTTTCATTGTAACAAGTCAAAGTCACTACAATTGACTAGACTGCTAAATCGGGCAGCCAGGGTTATCACAGGGCGGACACTCCAAGACCGTGTACTTACTAAAACCCTGCAAGCAGAGGCTGGTATGGTACCACTGGCTCAAAGGGTGAAAGTGAACGTACTAGTAGCTGTACAGAAGGCAGTTCGCCACAATGCACCAGCCTACATGACTAAAATGTTTAAATGGCTATCACCCCCAGTGCTCAGAGTTCGGACACGCACTGCCACGAAGCAGCTCTATATCTACGACCCTCACATACTGGACTGGCACTCCTAAGGCAAACACGGAAACCTTCAAGGGGAGCCTGCAGTATCAAGGGCCACTACTGTGGAACAAACTCACTGCGGACCAACGGCACATTGCAACAACGTCAGCGTTTAGAAATAGACTGTAGCGGAACTGTAACTAAACTGATTGGGATAAGTTGGAATACTGTAATATATGTATGTACATGTAACGTTATCTGTATATCTGTATATACCTGTGTTTTTTTTCCATGATTGTATTTTTTAATGTTTGAGCCCAGGGTCATCTGAAAAGCAGATCCGCGGATCTGAGATGGACCCTGCTGGTAAAATAGAATAAATTGAAATTAAATTGAAATTGTATAGTTCTTGCAGGCTGTATGTTTTGTGACTAGTCATTTAGTCCAAATACGTTGACATCTTTTTGGGGTCTGATTTAATACTTGACAACACCTGTAATATGTCCTGTCCTTACCGACTGAACATAGGCTTATGTTAGTCACAAAACCTTTACAGTGTTAACCACCCAAAACGTTTCAAGTCACAGACTGTTGCCATTTCTTTAACTTAAGTCGTGCTTTGTGACGTTTAAGTAACAACGTTAACTGTTCACGCACAACGGTGATTTCTGACTATACAGGGGGCTTCCAAAATCAACCCCCTTATCCGGTATTTTCGTCAACAGGTCAAGTTTTACGCAATGTTTTCATGATATGTTTTAAGAATGGTTGAGGGACACAGATCTAGAGTAACTTCAGCGTCTCTGTATGCAAATGATGTGTTCCTACGTACACTAGATAGGTGTGAGAAGCACTTTAATGTCGTCTTTTTACATCCGATTAGTCCTATTGAAAGAAAAAGGAAAACTTAATTTTCCATGACGGTGGCAGCACACCGTGTAACCACGTCATCATCGATCAAAGAAGGCGCTAGAAATGATTCAAGAAGACGCTAGAAATGATTCAAGAAGACGCTAGAAATGGTTCAAGAAGACGCTAGAAATGATTCAGGAGGGCGCTAGTAATGATTTAAGAAGACGCTAAAAATACATGTTTTCTTCATTCCTTATGACGGCACCTCCTGTGAATTTGGAAATTATAAATCTTAAAAATGTATTTTTTTCATCCAAACTTTATCCCCCTGCAGTGTATCTGCTTCGTTTATGGATACTTACAGACGTTTGCCATGCGATCATAAAACGGTTATCCATTTTCGAGATCAAGTCGGCGCTAGGTTATGACTAATTCATATCAAATACCTTCTCTAAGTAATATACACATGTCCCGAAATAACTGTTGGGGGCACGTGTAACAAGAATAGTCACTGTACCCGAAGTTACTACTGTGCCCAGAGTTCTCGCTGGTTAGAGAACTACCTGAAATAGCTAATTAAGGTGTACGTATACAAGGACGGGAGGCGATACAAACTTCCGCCAGTTACCAGTTCATCTAAAATCAAGGAAATTTTGTCCCCTTTCCAGGAAGATGACGATGATTACGACTATGACTATGACGATCACCATGAGGATTTTAAGACAGCCAATACCTTCATGGGACTCATTGCCAATTTGAACAGCTCTACTCGACAGGCCATTGGTCATCAAGCACGTGACTTCATTCAAGAATGCCAGTTCGATGGGAGGGCATGCTCACCGAAGTAAGCTTGTGGACCAATCAGCGCCCTTGTCTTGCAATGTCACATGACTTTACGTGAAGTCAGATGTGTCATGTGCACTTTTGTAAAGCAATTTGTTTCATCAAAAACTACTAGTGGAAGTACATATTATTAGCCGTTCTCTAAATTTATCTTGACAATGATGCATATATATCATGATTATCAAATAATGCGTTTTTGGGTTATGATTTCAGGAATTTCTCCATCTTTACGGACAGCACGTATGGAAATTGCTTCACCTTCAATAAGGCCAGCGGCAACACGGCGCCACAGAGTGCCACAAGTGCCGGACCTTTAAACGGTATTTGGGACGCTTATTCAAACCCTTATCTTTACGCACATTGCATCTTTGTACCAAGGGAAGTTGGCCTTGTCTTACCATGATGAATCCTTTAAGAAATCTGCGTTCAAATTTCGAATCCAAATCTTAATAAGATTTGTTCAACGTTAACTTCTTAACAAGTTGAATGAACGTTCGCTCAAAAATATTCTCATTTTTTTGACAAACTGCACATCCAAAAGACGTCAGTAGAAACCTAACCTCATTGGCAAAGGTAAACGTAAGGCTGATTCAATTATGCAAAGTACGATGGGGAAGGCAAGGGAGGTCAATGTCCCAGATAAACACAATTGGTGGTGGCCCATTTTACCCTTCAATTCAATTACTCAGCAGTGGTCGCCACTTAGTTAACAACCACAAGTCTTCTTTTTTTCTTTAGTGAAAGAAATTAAATCTCTACAACATTTATTTCAAGAAAACGTACAAAGGACGATATCAATTATTATTACAGAGGCTTACTAAGTCCATTCATCTTTTAGGCAGTTGAAAGGTCTATAATCTGGTCGGATATGTCTTTATGTCTGAACAAGAGAGAACACATAGCAAACCTTGGGAGATGATAATGTTTTAGTTAGTTAAAAGTTAAGTTAAAATCCCCCACACCATAATTGATGTATAGGGCGGTGCCCATCCCCGTTTCATAGCCCTGGGCCACACTGTGGTGCAATCACTGCAGCAGGGGGCTAGTCCACTGTCAGTGGAGTGTGTTTAACTTCCATACTGTTTCAGAAGTATGTACCATTTTTATAAAGTCTTTGGTATGACTCAATGCGCCTCTTGTCCAGGAGTGTCCTAAACTGGGGCTTGAACCCGGGCCTTCTGATCCAAATATTTTGAGCCAGATGTGGCAAGTACCAGAAGCGCAGGCCACTACTCCCCAATGTTTTAGTTAAGAACACCGTATCTACTTACTGTCGTTAGAATAGTTTATTTTCGTTTGTGGCAAAGTTGGCTCGGGTAGTCCACCACGTTTGCTTTTAATACTTGAAGTTCGTAGTTACACCTGTTTCATGTCATTTCAGGCCTTTCCCTCATCCTGTACATAGAGCAGGAGGAGTACATCCCCTCTCTGACAGAGAAGGCAGGTGTGCGTGTAGTTGTACACTCCCCCGCTAGGTGGCCCTTCCCGGAGTTCGAAGGGTTTGACGCAGCCCCGGGTTTTCTGACCTCGGCCGGACTCAGACTGGTGAGTACTTCAAATCTACAGTTAACCTTGATATAAAGTATAGCCAAACGATGATAGACATTAATACTTACTCCGATCATTTTCAAATCATTGATTATAGTACACTCTAATAATAATCTCATCTTGCACAGTAGGAAGTCCCACAGTAGGAAGTCCCAACTATTTTCATACTTTGCAGACGTCTATCACTCGCCTTGGGGGACGGTATGGTGACTGTACAAATGGAGGTGGATACGAGCTTCTGTACCCTGGGACTTACACCCAAACGGTAAGTATCGTAAGGCTGGGTAGTTCACGGGTAGATTTTTGGCACTTTCGAGCGTGACCCCTAAGTGTCCCCATGGGGTACCCTGCGACTGCCAGGCTATTTTTGGACCAGGCCGGGACACAGAATCATTTCAACCCGGACTTAAAGTCAACGCGGGACCCGGTAACAAATAGACGCCGTGAGCTAATCGTTTCTGAACATATTGACCATTTCGCTCACAGAACTGCCTTGTCACGTGCCACCAGGGGCACATGGTCAGTGTGTGCGGCTGCGCAGACCCTAGTCTGAGGGCACCGGTCAACACGACCTTTTGCGACAGTACCACCACATCTGGTCAGTCATATACATGTTGTTCTTTTCACACATGGTGTAATATAACGCGTAACACCAGATTTCCATATATTAGAGTGTAAGTCAATCGTACCATACATTTATACCGGTGATAATGATAGTTTTTGACCGTCAGGCATAATCTAATCACGTGTCTCTGACTATAACATTCACACTACTGTGTCTGTCCTTGGTGCTGAACAACAACAACATCACTTCACTTGTCTATGATGTCAAACAGTCACATTGCAGCCACGTGAATTGAATGTTTTGTTGTTCTAGTGGACTGTAAAAACAGAGTGAGGCGGGAAATCGTGACAGGCGTGCTGGCGTGTACATGTCCAGCAAGCTGCTCGTAAGTGGTCGAACTTTCAATCGATCATCAACAGACTTAAGAATCATGATGTCATGGATTGAATTTAAAACATCTGAATTATGTTTACGTCAAGAGAAAAACTTTTCCTACCGTGCACTGCATTATCATGAACACGTTTTACCGCCAGAACAATGTTTTTATGAATGATTGATGTAAGTTAGCATATAAAAAGCATAATAACTACACAAACATGACTTTCAGATCATGAATCGAACATAGACAGGATGCTGCCAGTTGTTATTGTTTCTTTACACAGGGACAAGGTGTACGGGAAGGCGATCGGGCTGTCAGAGTGGCCTGCTGACTCCTACTTAGTAAGTATATCATTCATGTATGAATAACGTTAAGAATTTGATTCACAATGATATGTATAGTACACCAAATGATTAGGTGATGATAATGCTCATGGTGTAGCTGATGATGATGATGATGTAGCTCATGAAGATGATAATGCTTACGATGATGTAGTTCATGAAGATGATAATGTAGCTGCTTATGGTGATGATGATGACAATGATGTAACTGATGATAATGATGATGATGATGATGATGTAGCTGATGATGATGACGATGATGCAGCTGATGATGATGACGACGATGATGTAGATGATGATGATGATGATGCAGCTAATGATGATGACGACGACGACGACGATGATGATGTAGCTGATAATGATGATGTTGACGATGATAAAAGTTCTATACACCAACAGCACCAGAGGAAGCTACATGTACATTCATTTTGCATACAACTTGTATCTCATTTGGTCATCCCTACCTGAGTTGTATACGATATAACTATGAAATCCCTGTCATTTTAGACCAACGTACTTACCAAGCTTCAGACCAAAAAAGGACGTCGTCCTGGCACGGCCATTTTGGGGGACACGGATCGGTTCAAGTAAGTAGTATATGATGTGTACCATAACAACAAGTCTTGGCTTGATAACCTTTGTAAACAGGCAGCCATTTCGAACAAGGGCAAATGTGGATTCTCCTTAAAAAAACATCGTCTGCCAAAACATTAAGTATCCAAAGTAAAGACAAAACAAGGAAATGTGTCAAGAAAAATGACCATTTACAAAACGATTGAGAAACAAATTACAAATGTGCGAAGCTTACATCAAATTATAATTTCCGTTACAGGAGAAATCTTTTGAAACTGAACATCTACTATGAAGCCCTGAACTACGAAAAGATCAGTGAATCCCCCGGATATGAGGTAAGATGTTATAAAGGTTGCATTATGACTTCTGGTTTCTTTTATTAGAGCAGGGTCTTTCGGGTCATCCTGGGCAACCTGGGCAACCTGGGTTGTCGACTGGGTCTATGTGTTTTCAATTCCCCATGAGGAGAATTTACTGGGTGACCTGGGCTATCAACTGGGTTTGTGGGTTGGACCATATCCCCACAAACAGATGACATTAACCCTGTTTTTGTCTCAATTTTCCAGGAGGAGAGTTTACTAGGTGACCTGGGTTACCAACTGGGCATTGACCCTGTCTTTTCTCTTCACCCAGAAGGAGAGTTGACTGGGTGACCTGGGTTACCAACTAGGTTTGTGGGTTGGGCTACATCCAACATACAAACAGTTGACATTAACCCTGTATTTTCACTTCCCCGGGAGGAAAGGTTACTGGGTGACCTGGGTTACCAACTGGGTTTGTGGGTCGGACTACATCCAACATACAATTGTTGATGTTTACCTTGTCTTCGCAATTCCTCAGTTGGGGTGTTTACTGGGTGACCTGGGTGGTTAGCTGGGTTTGCAAATTGTGGGTCGGTCTATATCCCCACATACAATTGACATCAACGCTGTCTTTTCTATTCTATTCCCCAGGAGGAGACTTTACTGGGTGACCTGGGTTACCAACTTAGTTTGTGGGTTGACGTTAACCCTGTATTTTCAATCCCCCAGGAGGAGAGTTTACTGGGTGACCTGGGTTACCAACTGAGTTTGTGGGTTGACTTTAACCCTGTCTTTTCACTTAATTCCCCAGGAGGAAAGTTTACTGGGTGACCTGGGTGGCCAGCTGGGTTTGTGGGTCGGCATGTCCCTCCTCTCGGCCATGGAAATATTAGAGATCTTCGCGGATCTTTTCGCCATTCTTTGCAAGAAGATTTCCTCCAAGGAGATGAAGAGTTCTAAGAAGATTGACGTTGCTCCAAGCGAAACGAAAAATGCCTATGATAACCTTGCCCTAACTATAAAAGGAAAAATGTGATTTTTTAAGTTTAAGTATTCTCAAATTGTAAAATATTTGTATATGGTAGATATCTTTTCAACGATCTTTTAACTATGTAAATACCGTTTGTTTGCTTTATGTACACAGTTCAGTATTATGTAGAATACAATACAATACAACACAACACAATACAATGTAACACAATATAATATATACAATGCAACAAAGTTAATAGACACAGTGGCTTTTCAAAGACTATGTATTTGCCTCTACCTGGAATTGGTGGCCCCAGAGGATCGTTACTGCATCTGTATATACGTATTTGTCATGTAATGAACTTTAGCACAATGTATACAGATCTGATATAGATGTATTCCGACATTTGAGCACTGTCGCTATACGTTAAACGTTATTGCCATAATAGACGTGCCAGAAAATCTTGCGGTTTGTCATGAGTAATCTAGCGGTAGTTGCGTTGTTTTGATTCCTTTTTTTTTCATACCTTGTGGGTAATGCTCAAGCTAATGACATCGAAAACGTTAACGTTTGTCTAAAAGACATGCAAACAGTCGAAACACCCCCAGTTGCTTGTACATTATGCACGCAAAACATACAGTTATATCTGTAGAATCACAACGTGTCGAGGCATAGGTCAGAAATTAGTTGACATTTCTCCGCCGCTGGTGCCCGATAACCGCGTAATCGACGGGACTTCGACCGTACTTGGTCATTTGGAGCACACCGACACGTCCACCGAGCTAAATACTTGATTTGTGACGGAGATTTATGACCAGTAAATAACGCAGTAGAGCCACCCTAGAGAGCTCACTCCAAACGTTTATTCGATCCTCTGTCTTCATAGTCTATATCGCGGAGTGATACAAGCTACTACTGACAATCAATGTATCTGATGATTTGGTGACAATGTAGTCCTAATGATAAAGTAGTACGCAAGCTGCTGTCATCTAGCTTGAACATATACGATAAAAGGAATTGATTTACAACTAGGGTTTCACAACCAAACAGATTCACCATATTATGTTAGTCTTTTCTAGTGACGTTATCATAAATGTTTATAACTGATAATGCAACTAATGTCCTCATTTGTATGAAGTATATCAGTTTTCCTTCCTTCTCTACCAAAACAAGTTGATAGCACAAATTGTTCAAAGTATGAAATTCTTATCTTAGCACATAAGGTTACTGTAGCATTTCCTCAGTATCTATGATGTAAAGGAAATTTCCATCATTTACCACGACGGAATGATATGTACATATTTTGCATTGATTATACAAGCGAGACCTTCATTTGCACAATTGATACTAGTATGTTTCGGATAGGAAGATTGTGACCTTGTTCTGACTTGGCTAACTTTGCTACATTTTCTAACAACCATCCCATCCAACGTTTAGCTGTAGAAAACGGGGAACGTCAGAAGAATGTTAGGGTATTTGAATCTTAACATAAATGCAGAGTCTGGTCCTAGGTACAAAAGGATTGTGTTTGTATAATTCAACATTTTCAACATTTACAGCCTATAGCAAAATTTATGCCACTACGCGAGGACGTCTTTTTCAAACCTGCGCCCTGTGTATATCATAGATAAGATCTAGTGAGTACTATGTAAATAAGACGGTTGACAGATGTATAATGTATCACATGGTCATCATATTTCATACATTCACCACGCACATATATATTTCAAGCTAGAGCTTTTCCTTGTTTCACGTCAGACCACATTTTCACCTGTTGACATTTCATTCTCTACAGTAGACTGACGTTCTCGCTCAGGTTTTCGAATACGTGCTTCTGCAGCATCAATAGCATGACGCGAGGGTCCTCGAGCGTAAATCACAAGGTACAGCGGCTTTACAATCAACAAGGCTGCAGTTCCAGTCAAAACCGCAAGGAGTGCATATAAGTCATACCAGGCGCTAACTTTCTTGTGAACATACCACACCAGGACCATTACATAGTTCTCTACAAAGGTAAGGGTACCGTTTACAAGCGGCTGGACCGGAGAAAGTGATCTTGAACCAAAGGTTGTCCAAGCGAAGATGTCAACAGGCGAGACCGTGAATAGGTTGAAGCAGATCTGCACGCATGTGCCGCTCAGGAACAAGATGTCATCGTAATTATCAACCCAGCCACTGTCCGTGCCGAACAGACTGAAGTAATGGCACATCGCGATCTCTGCTATCGCCATCACCAGCCTAGACGAAAACATACATTCATATTGTATACCAATGAGTACAGCATGTACATGTATTCAATTAGCTCTCTCTTTCTCTCTCTCTCTCTCTCTCCCTCCCTGTCTTTGTGTATTTGCACGCGCGTGTAAGGGAGCGAGCGAGTGAGTGAGTGAGAGTGAGAGTGAGTGAGTGAGTGAGTGAGTGAGTGAGGGTGAGTGAGTGAGTGAGTGAGTGAGTGAGTGAGAGTGAGTGGGTGAGTGAGTGAGTGAGTGAGTGAGTGAGTGAGTGAGTGAGTGAGTGAGTGAGTGAGTGAGTGAGTGAGTGAGTGAGTGAGTGAGTGAGTGAGCGTGTGTACGTTAGTGTGTGTCACGGACTTGGGCAAAACCAGAAATGATATATAGATCTTACAATTATGAAATGGACCAAGGGCTACATTGAAAATCCCTGAAATATTTACTCACCAGTGGACGCCCACCACGACGAATATCCAGTAGGTGTACAGTGAAGAGAACGTGCTGAAGGCCACGATCCGGCAACACAGCTCCATGACTTTCCAGAACGCAAACATAAATCCGTACAGCAGCTGCAGCCATTTCTTGTGACGGTGCAGGTAGTGCATCTCCCAATCCCACACAGTCTTTACCGCCGATGCTAGAGATATCAATATTGACACGTACTTCAATGTCTGTATCTCCCGACGCTCGAGTTCGCCCGTCACTATGAGAACGTGAAGCTGAAGGCAGATTTGTGGGACGGACTCCAGGAGGGTGCCGATCAGGTGTACGAGGGGGAGGACGTGGTGAACCGTGCGCAACAACGGGTCCTGATACCTTTCGTCTCTATCCCTGTCTTCACGGATTTCTGAAGGGTCGTAACGACAACAGCAGCCCCCCACTGAAACGACTTGGAGATACTCCAGAGCCACGCCGATCTGGAGGAAGTAGAGGATGAAGGTGCGAGGGTCCCGCCCCTCCAGGTACCACATGGTCATGTTCATGAAGAACTGCGGCACCAGCGCGAACCCCAGGGTCAGGCCGAACCAGTAGTAGTCGCCGCTGCGGTAGTACTCCGCCGCCAACATGATGTCCGTCACCACGTCCGCGATGTAGACCCCAAATCTAAAGACATTTGTCAGGATAAGCCAGAGGCCGTGCTTTAGCTTTGTTCCTGAACACTTTGTACACATGGTGGTAGGGAGATGTCTTCACACCAGCCTTGAATGAAAAGAACGAAAAAACAAGAAAGTTTTAAAGTGCACTTCGTTTACACATTCCCTTAGCTGCACAACTTGAAGATATAACCTCAACCTAACTGACATATATATCACAAATATGAAAATCCCCTAAATGACTAGGCATTATCATCGGCTAATCGCCTACTCCTTGTTTCTTTATTATTACATAAGTGCAGTGAAAGGTACCTCGAATCGAAGCTGTGTGTAGCGTTGGATTTAACTCAGATGTTAACTTCTTATCAAAGTTTGGACTTACAAAGTTCGCATCTGAACAACACGGAGACAATACCAAGATACTTACCTTTCGATGAAGAACGCAAGGTAGCACGATTTTCGAATCCAGCAAACGTTACGAATGATAAGGCCCACCGAAGCAGAAGAATTCTGGTTACAATTGATACGACGAGGCGTTGACATTTGGCATTCCAAAGTTATCGATTTCGTGGCGTTTCTCTATTTGACTATTGTATGTACATTATTATATTTAGCCCGAGGGCAAATAAAAGACTTGTTATTGAATGCAAACTTCAGGGCAAAGGGCTGTCAAGGTACGAAGGGCGCCATCCGCCTCTTGACCTAAACCACAGCAAACGTTTCGAAGTTGCAATTGAGTTTTACGACCTCACAACTACAGTAATTTTGTTCGACCGTCTTGGTTACCAATCTTCGATGTATGGGATAACTCATACCATCACAGACAGCCCCTGAACTTCACAATGAAACTTTCCAGAAATGGTGGGGTACTCGAGATCGAGTAGCCTGGTTACGCTAACGGTCAAAATATTGAAAAAAGGGGCCCTACCAGGCAGTTCACTGGCTGTTTTTTTTTTTTTTTTTGCTTTCGGGCATTAACCCTTACTGGTTTCTTGGGGTACCCTGTGGCTATTTTTGGGCACGGCCGGGGCCCTGGAAGTTTCTAACAAGGAGTTGAATGAACCCGGGTCTCGGTAACAAATAGCCGCCGTGAGCTAGTCGTAAGAATACCGATAGGTACCCTTCCCGTGTCCGGCAGTCCACCGGTACACATGTGACCGTAGCATAACCATATGAGCTTGAGCCCACCTCCCAATTAGTTTCTAATTTACATAATTAGCATATGATTATGTAAATCATCACTTCAGCTACCTGCATACCAAATATCGTCGGACGATCCGTCAGCCCCTTCTTGAGTTATTCTCTTTGAAAGTCTGAAAGATTTGGCCCCTGCGGTTTCAACCAAAGTCGCCAGGGCGCACAATCCTACACAACTAACTCTTCTCCCAAGAGCTATCTACCGTTTAAAAAGCACGTCCATAGCATGTCCACAACATGCATATGAAATATCAAAAGGCGGTATCCAAACCAATATACCAAGTACAAAGTACCAGACAATATTATACATTATGCATCTGTATTTTTCATGTGAATAACTTAAGTACAATATTGATCAGATGTATTCCGACATTTGAGATCTATCGCTATACTTTCAACGTCCGCTGCGATAAAAGATGTGCCAGAAAATCTTGCGGTTCGAAGTTAGAAATCTAGCGATATTTGCGTTGTTTTAATTCCCTTTTTCGTATCTAGCTGAATGTGTACAAGATAATGGTACCCAAAACGTCACCCTTTGCCTGAAAGACATACAAACAGTCTCCAAACAACCCAACTGCATGCACATTATGTGTGCAAAACATACAGTAATATCTGTAAAATCACAACGTGTCGAAGTATAGGTCAGAGATTAGTTGACATTCCTCCGCCGCTGGTGCCTGTTGGCCGCAGAATCGCACCAACGCAAACATAGGCTGTATCCCAAGCAACTCTGGTGTGCTTATGTTTAACGCCACCTCCCTCTACGCAATGATGTTTGGAAATGTGTATCAGCATCGCTAAGGCCTATTAAAGAAATGTTGTGTTTCCAATTTCAGTACTGAAAAACTTATGGTCGATAGACAGGGATTCTTCTTTAAAAAAATTAGATTACAGCCGAAATTATTCAACAAATACATTCTAGCAATGTAAAACTGAAATGCATCATTGATACTGTATTTTCATTCAACATCATATTGTAATTAATACAAATATGCATTGTACACGAACAAATATATACAATGTTTTCTACACATTCTCACCAGCTCTCGTCTGTTAACAGAGTTTAGGACACTGCAGAAAGTCTGTTTTTAATTCCATCACTTAGGTGTCAGATCGGAAATTCCCTTTCCTTAATGCTATGCCAGCGGCCGACCCCCCAAAAATGCTAGAGTCGGCAGGTTTTCGCTAAGGTCGTTCGGGCAAACGGAAACACTACATTTTTCTTAGGCCTAACGTTATATGTGAACCTGGCGTTAGAATCTCTCTCCTTTCTTTCTTGCACAGTGACACTCTCTCTCTGGTTCTCTCTCTCCCCTCCTCTCTCTGTACGCGCACTACTTTAAAACAGAATGGAATACAGGTTTAACAGTATATAAGTATAAGAACAGTTAGACGCTTTCTTGTGAATCTTAGACAATAAACTGATAATCCTACTAAAAACACTGTAAACGTTATTGCATGTGTTCTACCTAAAATTAGATGCTATTTCGTTTCAGACGCATTTTGTCAAGTCGTTGCTTGACAGTCTCTCTGTAAACATTTTCCCATGGTGTGTGCTTATTCTTACACACTCATCCTTATTATAATATTTCTTTAAGTATCTTTGGAAACGAAAGCCTCATTCAATATTTGCTTGGTCAACAAAATGTCTTAACGGCTTTCATCCCAAAGTATGTAAAGCTCCCAACTTGACATTGTACAAATGTCTAACAACGTTGCCAAAGGCTCCGGTAATCATTCCAAAGTCATTGTGCGTAAAATTGGGTACGAGTTTCTAATGTTGGACTTTTCAATCTGTTTGCCTTCACGTCCATTGCAAAGTTATATAGTTTTAAGATTGTCTAATCTAATTAAACGCGTGGCTATGTCGACATCGTTATACATGTAGCAACGGTCGCATGTTTGTGTGTGTTCTGTGTGGTTTGGTCCCCTGCAAAGTTATACCTTAAATTTTCTGTAATCTAATCAATCGCATAGTTATGCCAAGGTCATTATACATGTATATGCAGTTACACACAACAGTTGCATGTTTGTGCGTGTTCTGTGTGGTTTGGTCCCCTGCAAAGTCTGACCATTGTCTAATCTAATTAAACGCGTGGTTAAGGTCATGTCGACGCCGTTATACATGTAGCAACGGTCACATATTTGTGCGTGTTCTTTGTGGTTTGGTCCCCTACAAAGTGTGACCATTGTCTAATCTAATTAAACGCGTGGTTATAAGGTCATGTCGACGCCGTTATACATGTAGCAACGGTCGCATGTTTGTGCATGTTTTGTTTGGTTTGGCCCCCTGCAAAGTTATACAGTCTTGGAAACATGGTATTTATAATTGAATGTGTGATTATGCCGACATCGCTGTACACAGTGTAGCAACGGTCGCATGTTTGCGTGTGTTTTGTGTGGTTTGTGCGACTGTTTGTAACGACCCACTAATTATGGTCTCATTTATCTGCCACGCGTTCTAATTACGCGACACATGGTCAACTGTTTGTGGGCTGCTAGGGGTTTTATCAAACATTAAATATTAGAACATAACGTTTTTGTCTTAACTACAAGATTGCCCAGCAGATTGTGAGAGTACTGTAATCCGTTGCCAAACTGTAAGGATCATGTTTGTGATAAAGTCAATGCTTTAGAATGATGACTTGTATCGTGATCTGGTAATCTCAAAAACTCTTTAATGGCCCCATTACGCAATTATTCCCTTTAAAGGCCTTGTCCACTGTGACAAAAGAATGGAAAGTTTCATCCTGAGTTTTGGGGTGCATTCAATTTATAGATCATATCATATAGTAAGTATCATATCTACAACATATTGTAGTCGACCAACTAACGTTTAGTCAAACGTCTAATAGGACTAGTATACAAAATGTACCAAAGTTTCTCCTATGGCAGACGGAACAACGATGTACTTCTTTTTTCTGATCTGCGCTTAGAGAAAGATCCCCCTGTTGATATAATGGCATGGTCCGGAAACTCTTGAATTTAGGGAAGTGTTGCCACCATAAAGTCACAGTTGTTACAAGCCGTTGCTTCGGAGCAACGTTTCGAGTTCAAGAACAGAGAACACACAAAAAAACAGGTACGTGTTACTTTTATGTTTATTTGCTCATAATTATGAACATTCGTATCTTTCCAAATATTAGTACAGAAAAAAGTTTACCACATGTTGTGAATTTGAAATACAGATTGACCATAAAAAATCATATTTCTGTAAGCAGAACTGCATTTGTTTGATGATACTATATTTCTATATATATACTTTCATATACTGATTTTTCCCTTCCTGTTATGTATTCTGTATATCTTCCAGCGCATAATGACTCTGTACTATCCACTAGTTGTTGTTTTTTTCTCACTCGGCACGGTATGTACATGTAGTAGTATAGTTCTTTAAATGTACTTTTGTAAGAGTAAAGTTTGTAATGTCATCGGCCCAGTACCGTCACTGGCTTTTAAACAGAAATGGCAATAGGAAGGGAGGTCGACGTCTCGGAACGATCCCAAAATGTTTGTGGATCGAAAGACAGCAAGATATATGACATTGTGATCTAGTGTCACAATCTTTATCAATATCATTATCGAAAATTAAATCATGAATCATAATTTTCAGGGCAGCTTACCAGTGCATGTACTTCTTACGGTACGCGCAAATATTCCGATGATTAGAGGGAAGTGCGCGGTTGGTTATCTAGATATGACGCTAAAATCACGAAGAACGGAAAGTCGAAATGAAAATTTCTGAGAACATGTCATTGATCTTGAAATGTCAATCGTCAGTTTCAAAATATGCTCCCTTAGCTTTAAACCCCTGTAAGACAGCCCGAAAATCATTCAGACCAAGAGCTCTAAGTGACATTTTCGGCAATAATCAGCCGTTTTTCTCTCGACCATCGCACATTTTTAAAGAGATCTGCCGATGTTCGCAAGTCCCCCTAGCCCTGTTAAATATGATAGGGTATCTTTGAGGCCAAAAATAGAATACGCGCGACCCTCCGTCGATTTTAGAATCGGGCGATCTTCTGGTGCTAACAAATACGGCCAAAGCTCGTCTCCTGGCTCGTCGGCGTGTGCTATGCTCACACGTACAACATCGTCGCCCCTAGCAAGGTCATAGCAACGCGACGTTGTTACTCTTTTCATTAAATGAAAGAGGGAATTCGAACTGTATTGGTGTATCCATTGGCAACGAGTAAAACACATTCTCTCACCATTCAATTCTGACCGTTCCAACACACTGTGGTCTCCCATCATTACTACGTTACCCGCCGGTTGGCCGTATCCACGGAGCCCAAAACCAACAAATACTTCTGCTGCTTTTGAGGCCCATTGAAACGGTTCGACAATGATAATCCCATTTATATCCATTGTAAGCAGACCGTTGATAGTAGTGTGACGGGCGGTGTTTAAATGGTCCTGCCAGTATGGGGCAGATAAATCTATATAAGAGTATTACCGCAGCATAGTCGCCACAATACATTCAAAGGGCTAGCTCGTATATCATATGCAGGTACCGTTAGACTTATTTAGAGATTACCGCGTTGGCAAACAATTTCGAGGAGCATTATATTCATTGAGCGATCAAATTTGATCCGCGTCAAAAGCTCTTCACATATGGTTTGGTTAATTTTTTTTTCTTTCAAATTCACTTCATAGTTACAGTCGGATGTGTATGATTGTTATTTGTCAACTTGTGCATTGCAAAGCATATGTGAAACTGCGTGCTGAGAATATAAAACAAAGTTTGTGATGATGGTGTGTACCGGAGAATTAGTTTGAAAAGCTCGACTTTCGATCGAGTACAACTTAAAGATTCTTTGTCTTGTTTGGTTGAAAACACGTCCTTCCATCAAAAGATTGTACGTTAGCACGTAAAATGATGTAATCATCAAGAGGTTGTGGCAAAATTGATTTTTCCTGCATTAACACGTACACAGTGAACAATACCCATTCGTCCTTTAAAATACTATTTCAAAAGCGCTTCGCTAGCTGAAGACGGGAGTTATCGCTGCGACATACACTTTTGAATACGATCCATAATAATTGATTTCTACGATCATACATTGTGATATCCGTGTGATTACCACCCGTTTTTTGTGCCTTTTACAGAAAATGAGGCACTTTGTGGTGTTGGCCGTTGTCAGTCTCCTTCTGCACGGCTATCTGGTTGAAGGCCAAGGTAGGAAATCTGAAATAGCGTCTCAATAATCTCTATGGAAAAATGATTTCAACGATTTTCGGTACTGATACTCGCTACTGAGAACAGGTCATTGTAACTGACTTTCAGATCCGATTCAATGATCATATGGCAATAACTGTTATTGTTTCACTGAAAACATGGTCAGATCATACCGTTATGTTCTATACTCTGTGTGACATGATAGTGTTTAAGCTATAAGCCACGTTGCATTTGACTATGTAGTTTAATTCCCATTGCTCTTTTCGAGATCGCTTATTTAGTCAAACAGAATGCTCGTTGATAATAGTACTCACTTTGGACCATCGTCTATCGACAACGATAGATCGATCCAAGCAAAGGTTAGGCTCCGGTTGGTTTTTGACGTGATTTTAGGCGTTTTGTCCGGCTTTCTGTTTTGTTGACATAAAGAAAACGGGACAAAATTGAAAGCCCGACAAAACGCTTAAAATCGCCTCAAAAACTGTAAAACGCATTGGGCCTGAACTTACTGTCCTTCACTGTGTGATGAATTGTTTGTAACAGTCACTGTGATAATACCAGGCCCATTCATTTCACACAGGAAACTCTACTGGCAGCGGTACTCTTCCTCCTGGTGCTACACCAGCGGGATCTGTATGTTACTTTGCGATGACTCTAACTACCGATAGTGTTCTTTATACACTGTATTCTATTTTGATACGCTTAATGAAATATAGGGGTAACACTTACCCTAATTAACTAATTAGCTAAGGATTATGCAAACGGAACAAATGAATGAACGATTCAGCTAGTTAAGCAATAAAGACAATGGGACGTAATATGGGTCCGCGGGAGATGCTTTCATTTTCATGTATTTTAATACTTAAAAGTTGCCAAAGATATGACAAACGTTAATCAACCTCTTTTTGTAGTTCTCACTGACATATGTCAACGAAAACTATTATTTGGCGTTTGTTTCTTTTCATTTACCCTCCTATTACATGCAAATGACATGTTATCATCATAACCTATTGTGCCGGTTTTGTCCACTTACTTTATCCCATTAACTCGCTTACGTCATCTGGTTTTCTAATAAGCTCAAAATTGGCGGACGTGAACTCAGTGTCACATTACTGACGTCTAATTTATTTGTATGTACTTTCCATAGGCGGCAACCTGTCATGCCTGCACTGCAAACGTAAGCAATTCTGCAGATCCATGCTTCAGTGCGCCGACTGGGTCTGGTTCCGCATGTCCCAATGGAGTCTGCATCGTAAGTGTTTTATCATCTTAGATCAGAATCATTTTTATCAAGTAGGCATACATTGAACCTCTTTGGTATCATCAAAATTACATTTCACATGTTATCAATTAATGGTTTACACATTTCGCTTCATCGTTATGCTTTCACTGATTTGCACACAGGTCGTGCTTCAGGATGATGCAAATGGCGATCCTGTGAGCTTCGAGCGGAGTTGCAATAATTTAGCCTGCACCACCGACAACGACAACAGTGTCTTCTCACAAGCCGCAGGAGGTGGGACAAGTTACGAAAAGTGCTGTGACGGTGCTGCTGACTGCAACACGTTCAGCGCCGACGACCTGAGGAACACTGCTGGGAAGCTGACTGCTGGACTGGCCGCCATCTTTTTCGGCGCCATTTTTCTGTTGGTGCTTTAAAAAGCATCACACGTGTGATCTATGTGCTTTATCAGTGTTGTTGTTTTGATGTCAGAGAAAATTATTGAAATATTCCAGCGGTTGAATACTGAAATGGAGAAGAAAAAACGATAAGAAAAAAATATGCAAAAAAAGAAGAAATGACACATTAACCTATTGCCAAAAAACTTCTGCTGTTTCATATGCCAGCAGTCTAAACAAATTTAATGTAAACAATAATATATATTTTGTTTGTGATGTCATTGACATTTACTTTGAAAGTACAAACGTTTTCCTTTCCTGTCAACAAGGAGTAACGCCTTACATGGTTAAGAGAAGGACGGATATGACACTATATGGCGGATAGTTCGGCCAATGACGTCACCCATGGAGGACGTGACAGTCCGGAGAAGTGGGTGTGACGGTTAGGACTGTCAGGATAGGTGTACCGTCCGTGTCTCTGTCTGCCATTAAAGTTGATAAAATGGTGTAGATTGTCTTGTTGACTCATTTGTTTATGTCTCATAGCCTTTTTGTTTCTGGATGCATTGAGTGCATGCTGTACGGTATAATAAAGATGTGACGAATGAATGAATGGATGTTACATTTGTATTTATGCTACTGTTGCAAAAGTGATGAACAAATAAAGGACGTGACGAAAACAAACGTTCTTGTAGTTGACCTGAAGTTACACATGATATATTTTCCACAAAATCGTCCACATAGTGTACACACATGCGTGTACCATAGTTTATAGACGCGATGTCTAAGCCTTTATTGTTGGCAAATTTTGTTCATGTAGTGCCACATGACCTCTTGGTACTGCCACGATATATGTCAATTTTCACTGCTGTACTGTAGGATAGTAGAGTCTGGAACGCTATACGTGTCACGACAGATAGACCTGGATGACATAGACATTAGACAATATTTAGTGTATCAGGTTAGTCATGAACCTGGGTAATACGATTACGTTAAATAGGGCCATACCTACGAAATAAAAAATTATAAGGTAACGTTATATCATAACAGAAGAAAACATATATATTGATGATTAAAAAATATCGACAGTATGATGTTGCCTTTTATGTTAAGAAGTTGTGAATAGCGCAGCGAATTAAAGAGAAATATTTTGTGAGGTTACCCTTGGCTTCTAATGGTTTCGCCCAACCCGGAAGTAAAGTAACCCACGAGCCGAAGTTTTCCGAGTGAGGCGCCAAAATTGGATGGCTGAAGCAGTTTGATTTATATAGACACAGATAAACCTTCCTGTACAGAGAAGAAAGCACAATTTATCCTTGAGGTATTTCAGTGTTGTTTTATCCGCTAACTGCACACATTTGAACTTTGATGGTTTGCAAGCTCATGATGCCAGTCGGGTGGGGAGGGGGGCAAAATCTGCATGTGTATGTATTTGCATTATGTAACATACATTTGTATTTATGCTACTGTTACAAAAGTGATGACAATGCATCGTAACCATGAACACACACTTAAAGCATTATGTAGCTATCTTATTTTTTCCTGATTGTAGAAAATACATTTATACGAAAATCATTTGGTAAAATTGCGTTTGATATACTAAAGGTATCGTTAATGTTTTGTCCATCAACCCTCAGCGGTTTGATATTTAGTAAATTAGTAGCTCATTGCGAATGTCATATCAACCATTATACAATTTTCAGTTGCCAGACACTTGCAAATTGTTGCCTATTAATATAATTTTATGAATAGATATGATTTCTGTCATTGAACTCAATATGTACAGCACAAAAAAATACTTTGTATCTATTTCAGGTTATATGGTTCTATTGCCTCCTAAGAACTAAACAAAGCTTCTAAATGTCTGGAGACATCAAACTTCAAGTCAGACAGTTTGTCTGGGAGGTCCAGAACACTCTCTCCATATCTAAGGACCCCTCAGAAGTGTCACAAGCCCTCCTAAGACTCTCAGCCCTTCTTCCTCATAACAAAACTTCCAAAAGCCAAGACTTTTCAGACTCAAAACTTTCTGAAGCAAAGAAAGAATTTTCCCAGCATCATTATGTGACTTTCCTTGAGTTTTTGATCAGTAAGCTGTCAGTTGATTGGTTGGGAGGGTTGGGAGAAGATAGAAGACGAGAATTGCTTGACCGGTTCTTTCTGGATGGAGTTCACCAGGATGCTTTCATTGTGCTTGCCTCAGCTGTTCAGAAGACCAGGTATGAAATATGCAGAAAAAGGGTTTCTAAAAAAAAAAGGGTTTCTAAAAAAAAAAGTATGTGTTCTACTTCTAGCTCAGAGCTGTTTGGATTCTTATGGATGTCAAGAGCTAACTATAAGTGTAGTTAGTAAACCTACAGGACTAGAATAAGATATATAATGTAGATTGTGGGTTGATAGTTATGACATTCCTTTTTAAGTGTTCCATGGGAGAGACTGCGTTGAAAGGTGTGTATGAACAAGAACAGTCTTTTTACCCAATACTCTAGGACTACCATGGTTGAAAGATACTTGTTGGAAATGTCTCTTGCATTGCATATCTATGCCTGCTAAGTTGAAGTCTATTATAACTGCATGGTCAATGTAAAATCAACTCCACAACGGAAAATTCCCAAACACCACCAATGTCATTTATCATTCATCAAAATGCAACACTTTTAAGACAACTAGCACTGGTGCAACATAATGTTGAACTCATAAATTTACGTTATGTTATGGGACCTACCGTTTCTGATGCAAAGTGACTAAC